>NC_092342.1:220749230-221052115 GCF_046630445.1 Rutidosis leptorrhynchoides
TTCCAAGGGATCGTGAAAGTGCGGCTGACAGGTTATTCAATGATTATTTTGCGGATTCACCAGTGTATCCGGAAAACAAATTCAAACGACGTTTTCGAATGAGTCGTCAATTATTTCTCCGAATAGTCGAAGGTATATCTAACTTTAATTGTAGTGATATTCCTGAATATTTTATGTATTTTAGAGAACGTCCCGATGCCGCTGGTCGTCAAAGTTTGACAATATTACAAAAGTGTACCGCGGCCATACGTCAAATGGCGTATGGAACTACACCTGATATGTTTGACGAATACATAAAAATTGGTGAGAAAACTGCTGCTTTATGTTTAGATTATTTTTGCAAATGCGTATTTCATTTGTTTGCGAGAGAGTATTTGAGAAAGCCAACAGCCGACGATATTGCTCGGCTTTATAATTTTCACGCACAAAAATATGGTTTACCCGGTATGCTTGGTAGTATTGATTGTATGCACTGGGAGTGGAAGAATTGTCATGTTGCGTGGCAAAGACAATATACTAGAGGTGATAAAAAGGGACCATCCATTATGCTTGAAGCAGTCGCATCTCAAGATTTGTGGATATGGCATGGATTCTTTGGTATGGCAGGTGCAAACAACGACATTAACGTTTTAAATGCCTCACCGTTGTTCAACAGTATAAAGGACGGCACCGCTCCTCCTTCACCATTTGATGTAAATGGGCATCACTACGATAGAGGGTATTACCTAGGTGATGGTATATACCCTGATTGGGCTATGTTGGTCAAAGCACCCCATTCTCCTATTGACGAACCGCGAAAAAAATTAAACGGTTTCAAGAAAGTGCCAGAAAAGATATTGAGCGTGCATTTGGAGTATTACAGGGTAGATTTGCAATGTTAAAAACACCGGCAAGATCTTTGGACTTCAACAAAATTAGAAGACATATGTATGCCTGTCTCGTATTACATAACATGATTCAAGAAAATAACGGATTTGTAATATGTAGGAGAGAAGAAAGAATGATAGAAAGGAACCCACCACGACGGTTACAAAGGGATTTGAGGGATCGAGATGCAAGGGTTAAGAAAATAAGAGATAGGCAAGTTCACAGAAAGTTAGAAGCAGATTTAACCGAGCACGTTTGGAACTTATCCCCTTACTTTCGTACTGCTAATGATGAGTAGTTTCGTTTAGTGAATTTATAATTATGTAATGTTTCGTTTAAGTAAGTTCAGTTATTGTATGTTATGATTAATGAATTTATAATTATGTAATGAATTGTTTTCTATTTTAAAGATATAGCCGTTTATTTCAATATTACTTAAACGTTTACAATATTTCTAAAAAAAAAAAAACAACAACATAATATCCTAACGGCTATTTTCTGCGAACACATTCATCAATCTTCGAATTCACGTGGATCGTGTTGCTGAAACCCTGGAGATTCAGGAGCAGCTTCATCTTCACGTGCAGAAATGGCGTAGCTTTCATCAATCCATTCGGTGTAAAGGTTAATTGGTTGGTTACGTAACAAGGCTCGCCCAATCGCACCAAACCAATCGTGATCTTCTTCTAGTAGCGAGGCACGAGCGTTGGGTTTTTTGAAAAACCAGATTTGTTTAGTGGGGTAGATTATGTCTCGCTGTAGCAACTCAAGCAAACACATATAACTTGGAAACTTACGAACATCCATGTAATAATCTCGTGTTTCACACTCGGTATAATTCCTCATTTCGCTATCAAATTCACCTCCGAAGTGAACTTTAACAACAACATTCAACGGGCTCATTTCGAAGTGTGTGTGTTTATGATTTGAGAGTTTTAGAAGATATGAAGTGTGTGTGTTATGATTTGAGAAATGGGGTTGTATATATAGGGGAGGAAGTGGAGGAATCTAGCTGTTAGAAAAAAAAACGGTTCTAAATATAGCCGTTGTAATTAAAATATACTTTTAAAATATTAATTAAATACAAAAAATAATATAAAATAATTAAATAAAACACAAAAATTAAAAATTAAATGCCACATCAGCATTCCACTAACCCACCCACACCACCACTACTCCACACAACTAACCCACACGTCGTAGTCATCAAAAAAGTACAAAAAGCAACCCACGCCCCCAACCCACACCCCCAACCACTACAAATAGTCTAATAGAGAAAGTTAACGACACTTCTATTTTTAATTAACTTTTGATAAATTAAGCATTTAAATATTGCAAAGTAAAAATAAGTTACCTAAAACGGAAAAACGGGGTAGTTACCTTTTAATGAAATTTTCTCAAAAATATTCATTACTTTGTACATAAACATGTATAACCGTGTGTGTATGTACATCATAACTAATTTGATAATATGGTTAAAGCTAAAAGTAGGTCATATACTTTCTCAAATGTCTCGATGTAGGCTATATACTTTCTCAAAAATATTCATTACTTTGTACATAAACATGTATAACCGTGTGTGTATGTACATCATAACTAATTTGATAATATGGTTAAAGCTAAAAGTAGGCTATATACTTTCTCAAATGTCTCGATGTAGGCTATATACTCATTTTTGTCTCACTGTCGGCTATATATACTTTCAAAAAGTGTACTAGTATAAACGTCTATACTTTTTAACCTTCAACTCAAAAAGTTGATAACATGTCATCATATTTATAGTTTACATTGGAAAAAAGAACTATATAGCCTATATTAGAAAAAAGTGAAATTATATTTAGCTCACGTCACTTTTAAAAAAATAAAAAATTACACATAATTATTTTGACCGGTTGTACTGGTAACTGGTAATTAATTGTTGACATGATAACATTTTTTAAAAATATATATCCGACAGTGAGACAAAAATGGATATATAGCCTACATCAAAACATTTGAAAAAGTATATAGTCTATTTGTACCTTTAACCCTTAATAATAATAATAACCGTGACATATTAATAATATCGCATGACTCTTGCTCATTAAGTACCTCATTACTATTGTGATTAAATTCAAGTATAGTTTATATAAATCGCGGGATTTTGCAGAAATTGTTGTAACGGAGCAATAGATTTAAAGAATGACTTGTTTTTCAATTACAATAAGTAAAATTAGTAACAAAACTATCAGAATATGAAACATTGCTACAAATGAGTTACATATAATTACGACTATTGAATATATGGTCAACTTCATGTTTTATCCAAACCTTTCTTTCTCCAAGATTGAATTTGGGTGTGACTTTTTTGTTGCTTTTCAGCATCAAAAAGCATATAAGTAGTATAAAAATGGGATAGCAATACTATTGAAAATTTAGTAGCATTGCCACATTGGTTATATTGTTAGTTGCTTATAGTTATAAAGCAATGCTTGTGTAATACGCAAGCATATTTGCCACCCATCTACAATACTTGACCAAATTGCAAAACAAAAGTAAATTAAAGTGTCATAGACCTTGTGTGATACCCACAAATAGTCTAATGTGTTTTTGATAGACCTTAAAATTTCACATAACATCTCTCATCTTTCAGACAGACACAGTAAGTTTTGGCATTTTATCTTTTAATTTCATAAAATATCAGAATCAAATGTGCCAAACACACAAACATATCACTATCTGATCATAACATCCAAATCCATCTTTTATCATTCAGTGCTATTACAACATATCATCTCATCTGACTATTAGTAGCTCATCCAAAACTACAATTTACAAATTATAATTATTCTACATCAAATATTTTCGCAATGTTAATGAGTGAATTGTGCAAAATCTAACCTGTGAAACAAAATCATTAACACCGTCAAGTGAGGAGCTGATATCCTTCTACTTCTTCTTAACTAATCTACATGAGTTACTGTAAACAATGTTTTACTTTTTATCAGACCCAACAACAAAAAATCTCAGGAAAAAATAATAAAAATAGAAACATATGAGAAATGAAGTCTTACTCTTCAAATGGGTCCAGAAACAAATTCTTCAACTTTAGATATATCTTTTATAGATTATAGAATTCGGAAATACTCGGGATATAATCAGCAAGGAGTATCCGACTGCAACGTGACTGTCCGTTGAGAGCAGCAAAGTGTAACGCAGTACCTCCATTTAGAGAATCAGTTTTATGGATCTAGCATAAAGATAGTTATTCATTAGCATAGAGTTTATATTTATATCAATCGTATATGTTAATCTATCATTTGCATTTAAAATGAAATGATGTAAAAATACCACAACGCATAAAATCATACGTTGGCTTTAAAAAGAATAAGTGTCAACACAACTTCCCAATGACCATATTGACATGCTTGCATCAAAGCAGTCTCTTCACAAGAAAACAGATGACATAATTTAAATTAATGCCAACACGGTAACATTTTCATGTTTAATATGATTAGTGGTGGCAATTTTGACCCGTTTTATCTATATATGAGTTAATTCAAGTAGCTTTTATCTCTTAATAGATTATACACAAGATCTTACAAGGAAACATGTTAAATGAGTTGAAATGCTCAAAAAGTACTTTGAGTAAATAAAAGATTTTTATACGAAAAGTGCAAATGTTTCAAGTCAACCCAAACCAAACCCAACCCCGTACGAAAAGTAAGCATTTGGATTGGTCACCCAACTTGCCCATTTTTCCACCTCTAAAGACAATGATTAAAGTTATACAGTAGTAAATTTCTAACCTGCCCACGATAATTTTTGAGATTAATGTCCACACCTGACTCGATCAAGAGCGAAGCAATCTTAAGGCAACATGTAATTTTAACGTGGATCATACAAGCATTTAACGATCAATCATTTTGAATCAATTCTTGATAATATATTGATACGAACAATAATTATAATATACCTCATGATGACCTTGAGCTGCAGAGTAATGAAGGGGTAAACTTTTACCCCCAAAAGTCGAATATTTAGCAAGTTTAGGATTATCATCCAAGAAAGCTTTAGCTTCTTAATAATCACCATCTCTAGCAGCCAAAAGAAGGCGCACTCCAAAATCTGAGAATTCTTAAGGCTTAGTTGGTTGTAACACGAAGCCTAATTGGTTGGTTATAAGACGGTGCGTTATTGGTCCATACCAATAATTAGTACTTGTATTAAAGAAACTTTATCGAATAAGAAAATGCCATGAAATTTAATGTTGAAAATCACATACATTTCAAGCATTTCCATAAAATTCCAGAAAAGAATGTACTTCAACCTCGCTGATTTTGAAGGAAACAGTTCCAGCATCAATTATTGACATGTCAATGTAAACTTTCCCGCTGCAAATTTCATCAAGAATCCCACATTTAGCTGATCACACTGCAAGGCAACATAACAAAAATATAATGAATGAATATAAAAATACAATGATCCTTTAATTCAGTAACTACCATCAAGTCATCCATAACCCATTTCTTACCATCTGGCCCACTTGTTTTTCATGAAACTCGCAAACCTGTGAAGATCCCTAACCTCTTTATGCATAACGATTTCAGCATTCTTCTTAGCTAAAGCAAACACCACCTGATCCGTAGTTTGAATATGTCATTTTGTGTTCTCACCCCTATGATCTTTTCAAGCCGATGCAAAAAATGAACACAGTAACAGAACTGTTAAAAAATTGATATAAATGACATCAGAAGTGGCAAGTTCAATACCGTTACTTTTAGATAGTGCGCGTGGTTTTTAACATTCGTATAAATCTTAAGACTGAATATGCAGGACTGAAAAGAAGCTGTATTCAATAGTTCAGTGGAACAATAAATTACAAACTGTGCAACTTCCGTAAGAATCAAGTAGACGATGTAAAGTGTATTGCAACTTTGCAAGTCAACCTAACCCACTTGACCCGTCCATCTATCACCTCTGAATAAAATTAAACCGTCAGCATATACATACCAAAATAATTCAGTCCGAGATGGCAGAGCTTCAACATATTCTTTTGTATCAGCAGCAGTTACAGTAAGATTGAGATAGATGTTTTTGCTTGAATATGATTTATTGAACTTTTTACATTAGAAACCGGAACGGTAGATTGCTGACGTGCAAGTTTCCAATACATTTTACCTTGCAGCTCCTCATAAATTTTCACCAATAAACACTAGAATTACCTTAATCAAGAGGTAGTGAAAGCTATTGATTATTCAATTGACTACATTAATACAATAGTCATAATGGCTTTTCTGATAAATGAAACAGACTTGTGATTTTATTCAGTTTCATTGATTGGGATATCAGTCATGATTTAATCGGCATTCAGAAACAATTTTATGAAACTATAGATGGTATTCTGTGTTCATTACACTAAATGAAAGAATGTATACTGATTTAAATACACAACATATGTAAATGGTTATGACTGAAGAAAGTAATAAACTTCAAATAACCTGATTGTTGAAAATAAGAATCCCAAGCACTAATATCAATAACCCGAAGCAGATATTTCAATTTCATGAATTCAACCTTCAGATACAAATTACATGATATATTGAATGTCAATATGAAATAATACACCAGTCAAAATCGACTCACAAAACGAAACAAAAAACCCTAATTTTTCATGAATACCTACCATATTTTACTGAGATTATTCATCGCCCTAATTGATATGAAAATCGTCGTAACTTAATTTTCGCACACTATTTGATTTATGGCCAACTTGTTAGGGTTTCTTCTTGAGGACGCTAATTTTAGGCTTCGCTTCGATTACGTTACGACTAATTTGGAAGATGAGATTCTTCAACCTCATGATTTTAATTTTGGGATCAGCAGGCCAACTGTTGGTGAAAGAGAATTATAGCGGTTGAAATGATTTTGACATGTTGGCAATCCCATCTTCAATTAGGGCTAAAGGGAAATTAGGCAAGCCTAACTGTCGAGTTTAATCCTAAATGATATCATAAGTAATTTAAACGGCTGAGATTAAATGTTGGAAAGTCATCTAGGGGTAGTATTTTGCGGAATTCTAAAAAATTTTGATAGAATTTGAATTGAATTCCTTAAACCAACTCGTTTGGTTGACATAATTTGGAAAGAATTATATTCTTTAGAATCTTGTGATTCCTTTATCTATGGAATATTAATTCATTTAAGATGTTGAAGGATTTGAATTCCTTTTAACATTGAATTTTTCGGATCGCGACTTTAGAGCGCCTTTTTGGCGCCCATTTTCGATGCACGTTTTCAGGGAGCTATTCGACGCGCGTTAAGGGGCGCGTTTTCAGGGAGCGTTTTCGACGCGCATTTTTGTGTCGCGTTTTCGGTCCGCGTTTTTGGGTCACGTTTTTATGCCGCGTTTCGTGGCGCGTTTCGAGTCGCGTTTTTGAGACGTTTTTTTCGCTGATCAGGTCACTTTTTTGGTGCGCGTTTTCGTGTCGCGTTTTCAAAGCTTGTTTACGGGGCGCGTTTTTGGCTCAAGTTTTCGTAAAGCGTTTTCGCGGGCGTTCGGAAACGCGCGTTTTCGCAGGGCGCCCGGAAACGAGCGTTTTTGCGGGGGCCCGGAAACGCTCGTTTTCGCGGGCGCCGGAAACGCGCGTTTTCGCTGGGAAAGCGCGTTTTCGCGGGGCGCCCGGAAACGCGCATTTTCTCGGGCCGCCCGGAAAGGCACGTTTTCGCGGGCCGCCCGGAAAGGCGCGTTTTCGCGGGCAGCCCAGAAACGCGCGTTTTCGCGGGCCGCCCGGAAATGCGCGTTTCGGGATCCCCTGCTGAAACGCGCGTTTTCGCAGGGCGTCCAGAAATGCAGACTTTCGGATCCCCTGCAAAACGCGCGTTTTCGCAGCGCGTCCGGAAAAACGCATTTTCGCTGGGCATACGAAACACGCGATCTCGCAGCGCGTCCGAAAACGCGCGATCTTGCAACGCGCCCGAAAACGCTCTTTTTCACAGTAGAAAATGCGCGTTTTCGACACGCGTTCTCAAATCGCGAATCTAATTTTTTTTTTTTTTTTTTTTTTTTGAAAAAGTGAGTCTGAAAATGAACACAAAATTTAGAAACGTAATTCTTTTTATAACTTTTTAATCATTTTATAAAATGAAATTCAATTTCATTCCATGTAAAATAGAACACATTTTTGACATTCCATGGAATTTATCAATTCCAATTCCTTCGGATTCCAATTCCTCCGGATTCCAATTCCTTTGACACATTCCATTCCATCCCAAAAAATTCCACGAGCCAAACGGGGCCTAAAAGTTTTCTTATTATAGATAAGAGATATATAACTTCTTAAGAAATATTTTATTAGATTCCTTTGAAGTGAATATTCTTCAATATTATATTAAATTAAATTGTTAGAAAATACTATTAAGAGAGGCCCACGCGATGCGGCGGGGTTTTTCGATTGCATACTCATATTTAACGTAGTGTTATGTATTTACAGAATTAAAAACACGTTGATGCGGGTCTTATATATATATATATATATATATATATATATATATATATATATATATATATATATATATATATATATATATATATATATATATATATATATATATATATATGAATGATAATGTACCTAATGGCCTACGCATTTTTAACGCCAGAAAAACCGCGTAAAAAATGGGACGAAACCATCGATATGACGTAGCTAGTTTGGGTTGTTTATTATATGTGTGTATATATGTTTGAAAAATAGCCCGAAATGTTTAGCGTTTTATTAAAAAGTGTCCGTTTCGCGTATAGTTAGTTGCGTTGTGTTCGTAAAAAAAAATCGAGTTGAACGGTGGTGTCAGAAAAATTTAACTCGCAGCGAGCGGGACGATACATCCCGTTAGAAATGTGGGTGGAATTTGTTTAAAGTTATTTAATAAAATATGAATTTTACATGTTATACCATTGGAAAAAGTTGTAGATTGAATCATAGTTTAGGGGGCGGTTCTGATATTTTTTGTTAAATGTAGTTTGACAACTTTGGGAGGCCCAAAACCACCAAATTTTGAATTCCTTTAGTATATAGGATTAATAATAATAATAATAATTAATAATTAATAATAATTAGTAATAATAATTATATTAATCGTATTTCCAAACTTACATGTCTATTGTTAACATCAATATTAATATTAAGTAATATTAATATATCATTAAAATAACATTTTATTAACTCGTAACTTTACGAGTCATTCGAGTGATTTGTTAAATTGAGTTTCTTAAAAGAATAAATTTACTTATAAAAGAACTTACTATTATCAAGGATAAATGTACAGTTTTAATGAAGTAAGTTTCACACAAAAATACAAGTACTCTGTGATACATAAATCATACTCTTTAAATGAAAACTAAATGATTTGGGCCTCAAGTAAACTAAATGATATTTGATTAATTAATGGGCTAGTCAAGTTTAAATGCAGTGGCGAATCCAGAATAAAACTTCAGTGGGGTCGTAATTTTTTTTTTTCAAAACTAATTATATTTCAAGTGTATTATAGTGGTTGTTTACCTTTATGTAAGATCCTGTCTTTCCTGTTGTTCGGGACGCCGTCCAACATTGTGGGACGCCGTCCCAGTGTGAAGAGCTGGACGCCGTCCAGTAATTTGGACGCCGTCCAGATGATCTGGCGAGCCTGTAGTCTTGTTTTTAGATATTTTAAAGGGCTATATTGGTAATTTCACATGGGGGACGACATAAAGGCCCTACGATCAGTTTGGTGGAGAACTTTACTCCATTTCCACCTACCTTTTCCCTTCCACTTACATCCTAGAGAGAGAGGAGACTTTTAGAGTGAGAAAGCTCAATCCAAGAAGGAAGAAGTTTGTTTCGGGTTAGAGCTCGAGTTTTAAAGTTGTTCATCAACCCCCTAGCTGAAATGTCCCGTTCTTATTGATTAAAAACGTTCCATATTAATTGATTTCGTTGCGAGGTTTTGACCTCTATATGAGACGTTTTTCAAAGACTGCATTCATTTTAAAACAAACCATAACCTTTATTTCATCAATAAAGGTTTAAAAGGCTTTTACGTAGATTATCAAATAATGATAATCTAAAATATCCTGTTTACACACGACCATTACATAATGGTTTACAATACAAATATGTTACAACAAAATAAGTTTCTTGAATGCAGTTTTTACACAATATCATACAAGCATGGACTCCAAATCTCGTCCTTATTTAAGTATGCGACAGCGGAAGCTCTTAATAATCACCTGAGAATAAACATGCTTAAAACGTCAACAAAAATGTTGGTGAGTTATAGGTTTAACCTATATATATCAAATCGTAACAATAGACCACAAGATTTCATATTTCAATACACATCCCATACATAGAGATAAAAATCATTCATATGGTGAACACCTGGTAACCGACATTAACAAGATGCATATATAAGAATATCCCCATCATTCCGGGACACCCTTCGGATATGATATAAATTTTGAAGTACTAAAGCATCCGGTACTTTGGATGGGGTTTGTTAAGCCCAATAGATCTATCTTTAGGATTCGCGTCAATTAGGGTGTCTGTTCCCTAATTCTTAGATTACCAGACTTAATAAAAAGGGGCATATTCGATTTCGATAATTCAACCATAGAATGTAGTTTCACGTACTTGTGTCTATTTTGTAAATCATTTATAAAACCTGCATGTGTTCTCATCCCAAAAATATTAGATTTTAAAAGTGGGACTATAACTCACTTTCACAGATTTTTACTTCGTCGGGAAGTAAGACTTGGCCACTGGTTGATTCACGAACCTATAACAATATATACATATACATCAAAGTATGTTCAAAATATATTTACAATACTTTTAATATATTTTGATGTTTTAAGTTTATTAAGTCAGCTGTCCTCGTTAGTAACCTACAACTAGTTGTCCACAGTTAGATGTACAGAAATAAATCGATAAATATTATCTTGAATCAATCCACGACCCAGTGTATACGTATCTCAGTATTGATCACAACTCAAACTATATATATTTTGGAATCAACCTCAACCCTGTATAGCTAACTCCAACATTCACATATAGAGTGTCTATGGTTGTTCCGAAATATATATAGATGTGTCGACATGATAGGTCGAAACATTGTATACGTGTCTATGGTATCTCAAGATTACATAATATACAATACAAGTTGATTAAGTTATGGTTGGAATAGATTTGTTACCAATTTTCACGTAGCTAAAATGAGAAAAATTATCCAATCTTGTTTTACCCATAACTTCTTCATTTTAAATCCGTTTTGAGTGAATCAAATTGCTATGGTTTCATATTGAACTCTATTTTATGAATCTAAACAGAAAAAGTATAGGTTTATAGTCGGAAAAATAAGTTACAAGTCGTTTTTGTAAAGGTAGTCATTTCAGTCGAAAGAACGACGTCTAGATGACCATTTTAGAAAACATACTTCCACTTTGAGTTTAACCATAATTTTTGGATATAGTTTCATGTTCATAATAAAAATCATTTTCTCAGAATAACAACTTTTAAATCAAAGTTTATCATAGTTTTTAATTAACTAACCCAAAACAGCCCGCGGTGTTACTACGACGGCGTAAATCCGGTTTTACGGTGTTTTTCGTGTCTCCGGGTTTTAAATCATTAAGTTAGCATATCATATAGATATAGAACATGTGTTTAGTTGATTTTAAAAGTCAAGTTAGAAGGATTAACTTTTGTTTGCGAACAAGTTTAGAATTAACTAAACTATGTTCTAGTGATTACAAGTTTAAACCTTCGAATAAGATAGCTTTATATGTATGAATCGAATGATGTTATGAACATCATTACTACCTTAAGTTCCTTGGATAAACCTACTGGAAAAGAGAAAAATGGATCTAGCTTCAACGGATCCTTGGATGGCTCGAAGTTCTTGAAGCAGAATCATGACACGAAAACAAGTTCAAGTAAGATCATCACTTGAAATAAGATTGTTATAGTTATAGAAATTGAACCAAAGTTTGAATATGATTATTACCTTATATTAGAATAATAACCTACTATTAGAAACAAAGATTTCTTGAGGTTGGATGATCACCTTACAAGATTGGAAGTGAGCTAGCAAACTTGAAAGTATTCTTGATTTTATGTAACTAGAACTTTTGGAATTTATGAAGAACACTTAGAACTTGAAGATAGAACTTGAGAGAGATCAATTAGATGAAGAAAATTGAAGAATGAAAGTGTTTGTAGGTGTTTTTGGTCGTTGGTGTATGGATTAGATATAAAGGATATGTAATTTTGTTTTCATGTAAATAAGTCATGAATGATTACTCATATTTTTGTAATTTTATGAGATATTTCATGCTAGTTGCCAAATGATGGTTCCCACATGTGTTAGGTGACTCACATGGGCTGCTAAGAGCTGATCATTGGAGTGTATATACCAATAGTACATACATCTAAAAGCTGTGTATTGTACGAGTACGAATACGGGTGCATACGAGTAGAATTGTTGATGAAACTGAACGAGGATGTAATTGTAAGCATTTTTGTTAAGTAGAAGTATTTTGATAAGTGTCTTGAAGTCTTTCAAAAGTGTATGAATACATATTAAAATACTACATGTATATACATTTTAACTGAGTCGTTAAGTCATCGTTAGTCGTTACATGTAAATGTTGTTTTGAAACCTTTAGGTTAACGATCTTGTTAAATGTTGTTAACCCAATGTTTATAATATCAAAAGAGAATTTTAAATTATTATATTATCATGATATTATGATGTACAAATATCTCTTAATATGATATATATACATTAAATGTCGTTACAACGATAATCGTTACATATATGTCTCGTTTCAAAATCATTAAGTTAGTAGTCTTGTTTTTACATATGTAGTTCATTGTTTATATACTTAATGATATGTTTACTTATCATAATATCATGTTAACTATATATATAACCATATATATGTCATCATATAGTTTTTACAAGTTTTAACGTTCGTGAATCACCGGTCAACTTGGGTAGTCAATTGTCTATATGAAACCTATTTCAATTAATCAAGTCTTAACAAGTTTGATTGCTTAATATGTTGGAAACATTTAATCATGTAAATATCAATCTCAATTAATATATATAAACATGGAAAAGTTGGGGTCACTACAGTACCTACCCGTTAAATAAATTTCGTCCCGAAATTTTAAGCTGTTGAAGGTGTTGACGAATCTTCTGGAAAGAGATGCGGGTATTTCTTCTTCATCTGATCTTCACGCTCCCAGGTGAACTCGGGTCCTCTACGAGCATTCCATTGAACCTTAACAATTGGTATCTTGTTTTGCTTAAGTCTTTTAACCTCACGATCCATTATTTTGACGGGTTCTTCGATGAATTGAAGTTTTTCGTTGATTTGGATTTCATCTAACAGAATAGTGAGATCTTCTTTAGCAAAACATTTCTTCAAATTCGAGACGTGGAAAGTGTTATGTACAGCCGCGAGTTGTTGAGGTAACTCAAGTCGGTAAGCTACTGGTCCGACACGATCAATAATCTTGAATGGTCCAATATACCTTGGATTTAATTTCCCTCGTTTACCAAATCGAACAACGCCTTTCCAAGGTGCAACTTTAAGCATGACCATCTCTCCAATTTCAAATTCTATATCTTTTCTTTTAATGTCAGCGTAGCTCTTTTGTAGACTTTGGGCAGTTTTCAACCGTTGTTGAATTTGGATGATCTTCTCGGTAGTTTCTTGTATAATCTCCGGACCCGTAATCTGTCTATCCCCCACTTCACTCCAACAAATCGGAGACCTGCACTTTCTACCATAAAGTGCTTCAAACGGCGCCATCTCAATGCTTGAATGGTAGCTGTTGTTGTAGGAAAATTCTGCTAACGGTAGATGTCGATCCCAACTGTTTTCGAAATCAATAACACATGCTCGTAGCATGTCTTCAAGCGTTTGTATCGTCCTTTCGCTCTGCCCATCGGTTTGTGGATGATAGGCAGTACTCATGTCTAGACGAGTTCCTAATGCTTGCTGTAATGTCTGCCAGAATCTTGAAATAAATCTGCCATCCCTATCAGAGATAATAGAGATTGGTATTCCATGTCTGGAGACGACTTCCTTCAAATACAGTCGTGCTAACTTCTCCATCTTGTGATCTTCTCTTATTGGCAGGAAGTGTGCTGATTTGGTGAGACGATCAACTATTACCCAAATAGTATCAAAACCACTTGCAGTCCTTGGCAATTTAGTGATGAAATCCATGGTAATGTTTTCCCATTTCCATTCCGGGATTTCGGGTTGTTGAAGTAGACCTGATGGTTTCTGATGCTCAGCTTTGACCTTAGAACACGTCAAACATTCTCCTACGTATTTAGCAACATCGGCTTTCATACCCGGCCACCAAAAATGTTTCTTGAGATCCTTGTACATCTTCCCCGTTCCAGGATGTATTGAGTATCTGGTTTTATGAGCTTCTCTAAGTACCATTTCTCTCATATCTCCAAATTTTGGTACCCAAATCCTTTCAGCCCTATACCGGGTTCCGTCTTCCCGAATATTAAGATGCTTCTCTGATCCTTTGGGTATTTCATCCTTTAAATTTCCCTCTTTTAAAACTCCTTGTTGCGCCTCCTTTATTTGAGTAGTAATGTTATTATGAATCATTATATTCATAGATTTTACTCGAATGGGTTCTCTGTCCTTCCTGCTCAAGGCATCGGCTACCACATTTGCCTTCCCCGGGTGGTAACGAATCTCAAAGTCGTAATCATTCAACAATTCAATCCACCTACGCTGCCTCATATTCAGTTGTTTCTGATTAAATATGTGTTGAAGACTTTTGTGGTCGGTATATATAATACTTTTGACCCCATATAAGTAGTGCCTCCAAGTCTTTAATGCAAAAACAACCGCGCCTAATTCCAAATCATGCGTCGTATAATTTTGTTCGTGAATCTTCAATTGTCTAGACGCATAAGCAATCACCTTCGTTCGTTGCATTAATACACAACCGAGACCTTGCTTTGATGCGTCACAATAAATCACAAAATCATCATTCCCTTCAGGCAATGACAATATAGGTGCCGTAGTTAGCTTTTTCTTCAATAACTGAAACGCTTTCTCTTGTTCATCATTCCATTCAAATTTCTTCCCTTTATGCGTTAATGCAGTCAAGGGTTTTGCTATTCTGGAAAAGTCTTGGATGAACCTTCTGTAGTAACCAGCTAGTCCTAAAAACTGGCGTATGTGTTTCGGAGTTTTCGGGGTTTCCCACTTTTCAACAGTTTCTATCTTTGCCGGATCCACCTTAATACCTTCTTTGTTCACTATGTGACCGAGGAATTGAACTTCTTCCAACCAAAATGCACACTTTAAAAACTTAGCGTACAATTCTTCCTTCCTCAATACTTCTAACACCTTTTTCAAATGTTCACCATGTTCTTGGTCATTCTTTGTGTAAATAAGTATGTCATCAATGAAAACAATGACAAACTTGTCAAGGTATGGTCCACACACTCGGTTCATAAGGTCCATGAACACAGCTGGTGCATTAGTTAAACCAAACGGCATGACCATAAACTCGTAATGACCGTAACGTGTTCTGAAAGCAGTCTTTGGAATATCATCTTCTTTCACCCGCATTTGATGATACCCGGAACGTAAGTCAATCTTTGAATAAACAGACGAGCCTTGTAGTTGATCAAATAAGTCATCGATTCTCGGTAGTGGGTAGCGGTTCTTGATGGTAAGTTTGTTCAACTCTCGGTAGTTGATACACAACCTGAATGTACCATCTTTCTTCTTGACAAACAAAACAGGAGCTCCCCACGGTGATGTGCTTGGTCGAATGAAACCACGCTCTAAAAGTTCTTGTAATTGGCTTTGCAGTTCTTTCATCTCGCTGGGTGCGAGTCTGTAAGGATCACGAGCTATTGGTGCAGCTCCTGGTACAAGATCTATTTGAAATTCAACGGATCGATGTGGGGGTAATCCCGGTAATTCTTTCGGAAATACATCGGGAAATTCTTTTGCAATGGGAACATCATTGATGCTCTTTTCTTCAGTTTGTAATTTCTCGACGTGTGCTAGAACAGCATAGCAACCTTTTCTTATTAGTTTTTGTGCCTTCAAATTACTAATAAGATGTAGCTTCGTGTTGCCCTTTTCTCCGTACACCATTAAGGGTTTTCCTTTTTCTCGTATAATGCGAATTGCATTTTTGTAACAAACGATCTCTGCTTTCACTTCTTTCAACCAGTCCATACCGATTATCACATCAAAACTCCCTAACTCTACTGGTATCAAATCAATCTTAAATGTTTCGCTAACCAGTTTAATTTCTCGATTCCGACATATATTATCTGCTGAAATTAATTTACCATTTGCTAATTCGAGTAAAAATTTACTATCCAAAGGCGTCAATGGACAACTTAATTTAGCACAAAAATCTCTACTCATATAGCTTCTATCCGCACCCGAATCAAATAAAACGTAAGCAGATTTATTGTCAATAAGAAACGTACCCGTAACAAGCTCCGGGTCTTCCTGTGCCTCTGCCGCATTAATATTGAAAACTCTTCCGCGGCCTTGTCCATTCGTGTTCTCCTGGTTCGGGCAATTTCTAATAATGTGGCCCGGTTTTCCACATTTATAACAAACTACATTGGCATAACTTGCTCCGACACTACTTGCTCCGCCATTACTCGTTCCGACACCATTTGTTCCTTTCGTTCTATTAACCCCTGGTCCGTAAACCTCACACTTCGCCGTGCTATGACCATTTCTTTTACACTTGTTGCAAAATTTGGTGCAGAACCCCGAGTGATACTTTTCACACCTTTGGCATAGCTGCTTCTGATTGTTGTTGTTGTTGCGGTTATTATTGTTGTTGGGATGATTGTTGTAGTTGCTGTTGCTGTTGTTGTTGTTGTTGTTGTTGGGCCGTTTGTTGTAGTTGCGATTGATGTTGCGATTATTGGGATAATTGTTGCGATTATTGTTGTAATTGCTGTTGTTGTTGTATTGGTGATTCTTATCACCGTTATCCTCCCACTTTCTTTTGACTTGCTTCACATTGGCCTCTTCAGCAGTCTGTTCTTTAATTCTTTCTTCAATCTGGTTCACTAGTTTGTGAGCCATTCTACATGCCTGTTGTATAGAGGCGGGCTCGTGTGAACTTATATCTTCTTGAATTCTTTCCGGTAATCCTTTCACAAATGTGTCGATCTTCTCTTCCTCATCTTCGAATGCTCCCGGACATAATAGGCACAATTCTGTGAATCGTCTTTCGTACGTGGTAATATCAAATCCTTGGGTTCGTAACCCTCTAAGTTCTGTCTTGAGCTTATTGACCTCGGTTCTGGGACGGTACTTCTCGTTCATCAAGTGCTTGAATGCTGACCACGGTAGTGCGTACGCATCATCTTGTCCCACTTGCTCTAGATAGGTATTCCACCATGTTAACGCAGAACCTGTGAAGGTATGCGTAGCGTACTTCACTTTGTCCTCTTCAGTACACTTACTTATGGCAAACACCGATTCGACCTTCTCGGTTCACCGTTTCAATCCGATCGGTCCTTCGGTTCCATCAAATTCCAAAGGTTTGCAGGCAGTGAATTCTTTGTAGGTGCATCCTACACGATTTCCTGTACTGCTAGATCCAAGGTTATTGTTGGTATGTAGCGCATCCTGTACTGCGGCTATGTTTGAAGCTAGAAAAGTACGGAATTCCTCTTCATTCATATTCACGGTGTGTCGAGTAGTCGGTGCCATTTCCTTCAAAATAGTCAAATGGAACAAGTTAATCATACATAATATTAAGAGTAGTTAATAGTATTTCGTAGCATAATATGAACTCATTTATAAAAGCTTTTTCTTCATATTAGCGTTTTATAAGTTTAAATTCGGGTAGTACCTACCTGTTAAGTTCATACTTAGTAGCTAATATACAATTCAACTACTACAATTCTATATGAAAAACTGATTATAATAATATTTCGCGTTCAAACTTTTATACAATATTTTACAAACTTACAATACCGCTTATTTTACATAAAGCATGAAATATAACACACAATAACTTTGATACAAGATAGTTGTGAAGATAATTCTAGCTAGTACACAAGTCGTTCAGCAAAGGCAATAAAGACACGTAATTCATACGTCCAGAAACAAGTCATGCATTCTGGTTTTACTAGGACTACTTCCCATCCTTGGTCTTGTGGAACATAACCGTTATGGCCGTTGATAAGACAGCGTGTTGTAACGTCGTCAAAGGGACGAGGGTTACGTAATGTCCAACAGTCCCGTAACAATCTAAAAACCTCATTTCTTACCCCAATTACCGACTCCGTCACTTGTGGAAACGTTTTGTTTAATAGTTGTAGCCCGATGTTCTTGTTCTCACTTTGGTGAGAAGCGAACATTACTAATCCGTAAGCATAACATGCTTCTTTATGTTGCATGTTAGCCGCTTTTTCTAAATCACAAAGTCCAATATTTGGATATATTGAGTCAAAATAATTTCTTAACCCGTTGCGTAAAATAGCATTTGGGTTCCCCGCAATATATGCGTCAAAGTAAACACATCGTAACTTATGGGTTTCCCAATGTGATATCCCCCATCTTTCAAACGAAAGTCTCTTATAAACCAAGACATTCTTGGAACGTTCTTCGAATGTCTTACAAACTGATCTCGCCTTAAATAGTTGTGCCGAGGAATTCTGACCGACTCTAGACAAGATTTCATCAATCATGTCTCCGGGTAGGTCTCTTAAAATATTGGGTTGTCTATCCATTTTGTGTTTTTAAACTGTAAAATAGACAAGAGTTAGATTCATAAAAAAATACTTATTAATACAAGCAATTTTTACATATATCATAAAGCATAAGCACACTATATTACATATATTACACCACACGAATACAACTATCTTATTCCGACTCGCTCGTTTCTTCTTCTTCAGTTTTGGTTCGTTTTGCCAAGTTTCTAGGGATATATGATGTTCCCCTAATACGAGCCGTCGTTATCCACATTGGTTTAGAAAAACCTGGTGGTTTAGAGGTTCCCGGGTCATTGTTACAACTTAAGGACTTCGGGGGTTGACGATACATATAAAGTTCATCGGGGTTGGAATTAGATTTCTCTATTTTTATGCCCTTTCCCTTATTATTTTCTTTTGCCTTTTTAAATTCAGTTGGGGTAATTTCTATAACATCATTGGAATTCTCGTCGGAATCCGATTCATCGGAGAATTGGTAATCCTCCCAATATTTTGCTTCCTTGGCGGAAACACCATTGACCATAATTAAACTTGGTCGGTTGGTTGAGGATTTTCTTTTACTTAACCGTTTTATTATTTCCCCCACCGGTTCTATTTCTTCATCCGGTTCCTCCTCTTCCGGTTCTGATTCTTCTTTTGGTTCCGACTCTTCTTCCGGTTCCTCTTCGAGAATTTGTGAATCAGTCCACGAATTATTCCAATTTACATTTGACTCTTCATTATTATTAGGTGAGTCAATGGGACTTGTTCTAGAGGTAGACATCTATCACATAATATCAAACGCGTTAAGAGATTAATATATCACATAATATTCACATGTTAAAAATATATAGTTTCCAACAAAATTTGTTAAGCAATCATTTTTCAAGTAAACACGGTCGAAGTCCAGACTCACTAATGCATCCTAACAAACTAGATAAGACACACTAATGCAAAATTCTGGTTCTCTAAGACCAACGCTCGGATACCAACTGAAATGTCCCGTTCTTATTGATTAAAAACGTTCCATATTAATTGATTTCGTTGCGAGGTTTTGACCTCTATATGAGACGTTTTTCAAAGAGTGCATTCATTTTAAAACAAACCATAACCTTTATTTCATCAATAAAGGTTTAAAAATCTTTTACGTAGATTATCAAATAATGATAATCTAAAATATCCTGTTTACACACGACCATTACATAATGGTTTACAATACTAATATGTTACAACAAAATAAGTTTCTTGAATGCAGTTTTTACACAATATCATACAAGCATGGACTCCAAATCTCGTCCTTATTTAAGTATGCGACAGCGGAAGCTCTTAATAATCACCTGAGAATAAACATGCTTAAAACGTCAACAAAAATGTTGGTGAGTTATAGGTTTAACCTATATATATCAAATCGTAACAATAGACCACAAGATTTCATATTTCAATACACATCCCATACATAGAGATAAAAATCATTCATATGGTGAACACCTGGTAACCGACATTAACAAGATGCATATATAAGAATATCCCCATCATTCCGGGACACCCTTCGGATATGATATAAATTTCGAAGTACTAAAGCATCCGGTACTTTGGATGGGGTTTGTTAAGCCCAATAGATCTATCTTTAGGATTCGCGTCAATTAGGGTGTCTGTTCCCTAATTCTTAGATTACCAGACTTAATAAAAAGGGGCATATTCGATTTCGATAATTCAACCATAGAATGTAGTTTCACGTACCTGTGTCTATTTTGTAAATCATTTATAAAACCTGCATGTATTCTCATCCCAAAAATATTAGATTTTAAAAGTGGGACTATAACTCACTTTCACAGATTTTTACTTCGTCGGGAAGTAAGACTTGGCCACTGGTTGATTCACGAACCTATAACAATATATACATATACATCAAAGTATGTTCAAAATATATTTACAATACTTTTAATATATTTTGATGTTTTAAGTTTATTAAGTCAGCTGTCCTCGTTAGTAACCTACAACTAGTTGTCCACAGTTAGATGTACAGAAATAAATCGATAAATATTATCTTGAATCAATCCACGACCCAGTGTATACGTATCTCAGTATTGATCACAACTCAAACTATATATATTTTGGAATCAACCTCAACCCTGTATAGCTAACTCCAACATTCACATATAGAGTGTCTATGGTTGTTCCGAAATATATATAGATCTGTCGACATGATAGGTCGAAACATTGTATACGTGTCTATGGTATCTCAAGATTACATAATATACAATACAAGTTGATTAAGTTATGGTTGGAATAGATTTGTTACCAATTTTCACGTAGCTAAAATGAGAAAAATTATCCAATCTTGTTTTACCCATAACTTCTTCATTTTAAATCCGTTTTGAGTGAATCAAATTGCTATGGTTTCATATTGAACTCTATTTTATGAATCTAAACAGAAAAAGTATAGGTTTATAGTCAGAAAAATAAGTTACAAGTCGTTTTTGTAAAGGTAGTCATTTCAGTCGAAAGAACGACGTCTAGATGACCATTTTAGAAAACATACTTCCACTTTGAGTTTAACCATAATTTTTGGATATAGTTTCATGTTCATAATAAAAATCATTTTCTCAGAATAACAACTTTTAAATCAAAGTTTATCATAGTTTTTAATTAACTAACCCAAAACAGCCCGCGGTGTTACTACGACGGCGTAAATCCGGTTTTACGGTGTTTTTCGTGTCTCCGGGTTTTAAATCATTAAGTTAGCATATCATATAGATATAGAACATGTGTTTAGTTGATTTTAAAAGTCAAGTTAGAAGGATTAACTTTTGTTTGCGAACAAGTTTAGAATTAACTAAACTATGTTCTAGTGATTACAAGTTTAAACCTTCGAATAAGATAGCTTTATATGTATGAATCGAATGATGTTATGAACATCATTACTACCTTAAGTTCCTTGGATAAACCTACTGGAAAAGAGAAAAATGGATCTAGCTTCAACGGATCCTTGGATGGCTCGAAGTTCTTGAAGCAGAATCATGACACGAAAACAAGTTCAAGTAAGATCATCACTTGAAATAAGATTGTTATAGTTATAGAAATTGAACCAAAGTTTGAATATGATTATTACCTTGTATTAGAATGATAACCTACTATTATAAACAAAGATTTCTTGAGGTTGGATGATCACCTTACAAGATTGGAAGTGAGCTAGCAAACTTGAAAGTATTCTTGATTTTATGTAACTAGAACTTTTGGAATTTATGAAGAACACTTAGAACTTGAAGATAGAACTTGAGAGAGATCAATTAGATGAAGAAAATTGAAGAATGAAAGTGTTTGTAGGTGTTTTTGGTCGTTGGTGTATGGATTAGATATAAAGGATATGTAATTTTGTTTTCATGTAAATAAGTCATGAATGATTACTCATATTTTTGTAATTTTATGAGATATTTCATGCTAGTTGCCAAATGATGGTTCCCACATGTGTTAGGTGACTCACATGGGCTGCTAAGAGCTGATCATTGGAGTGTATATACCAATAGTACATACATCTAAAAGCTGTGTATTGTACGAGTACGAATACGGGTGCATACGAGTAGAATTGTTGATGAAACTGAACGAGGATGTAATTGTAAGCATTTTTGTTAAGTAGAAGTATTTTGATAAGTGTCTTGAAGTCTTTCAAAAGTGTATGAATACATATTAAAATACTACATGTATATACATTTTAACTGAGTCGTTAAGTCATCGTTAGTCGTTACATGTAAATGTTGTTTTGAAACTTTTAGGTTAACGATCTTGTTAAATGTTGTTAACCCAATGTTTATAATATCAAAAGAGAATTTTAAATTATTATATTATCATGATATTATGATGTACAAATATCTCTTAATATGATATATATACATTAAATGTCGTTACAACGATAATCGTTACATATATGTCTCGTTTCAAAATCATTAAGTTAGTAGTCTTGTTTTTACATATGTAGTTCATTGTTTATATACTTAATGATATATTTACTTATCATAATATCATGTTAACTATATATATAACCATATATATGTCATCATATAGTTTTTACAAGTTTTAACGTTCGTGAATCACCGGTCAACTTGGGTAGTCAATTGTCTATATGAAACCTATTTCAATTAATCAAGTCTTAACAAGTTTGATTGCTTAATATGTTGGAAACATTTAATCATGTAAATATCAATCTCAATTAATATATATAAACATGGAAAAGTTCGGGTCACTACACTAGCTACGTTGTGATAGTTGTGGTAAGTCCTAAACCTAATTTCCTTATTTTAAATTGTTCAAGGGTTAGGGTTTGGGTTAGTGATGAACATAAAACCCAATTTGCTAGTGTTTTAGGGGTTTTGGGTAGGTTTGGGTCATGAGGACTCAAAGATGACTAACCTAGGTGAAAGGACCCGTGCATATACATTATAAACGATTCACAATAGTTGATTACATCGCGAGTTATTTGACCTCTATATGATACATTTTACAAACATTGCATTCGTTTTTAAAAGACAAACTTTCTTTACATCGAAAATTGACAGGCATGCATACCATTTCATAATATCCACTATCCAACTATAAATTGACTTAATAATAATCTTTGATGAACTCAATGACTCGAATGCAACGTTCTTTGAAATATGCCATGAAAGACTCCAAGTAATATCTTGAAAATGAGCAAACGCACAGCGGAAGATTTCTTTCAATCCTGAGAATAAACATGCTTTAAAGTGTCAACCAAAAGGTTGGTGAGTTCATTAGCTTATCATAATCATCAATTTCCATCATTTTAATAGGCCACAAGAATTTCATTTTCATTTCTCATAAATATACGTCCCATGCATAGAGACAAAAATCATTCATATGGTGAACACCTGGTAACCGACATTAACAAGATGCATATAAGAATATCCCCTATCATTCCGGGAAATCCTTCGGACATGATAAAAATGAATTCGAAGTACTAAAGCATCCAGTACTTTGGATGGGGTTCGTTAGGCTCAATAGATCTATCTTTAGGATTCGCGTCAATTAGTAGATCGGTTTACTAATTCTTAGGCTACCAAGCAAAAGGGGCATATTCGGCTTCGATCATTCACCCATATAATGTAGTTTCAATTACTTGTGTCTATTTCGTAAAACAGTTATAAAAATTTTGCATGTATTCTCAGCCCAAAAATATAAAGGGTAAAAAGGCAAATGAAACTCACCATACTGTATTTCGTAGTAAAAATACATATAACGTCATTGAACAAGTGCAAGGTTGGCCTCGGATTCACGAATCTAAATTAATTATATATATTCATATGTTGGTCAATATTTGTCAAACAATTTAGGTCAAGTCATAGTGTACCACAATCCTAATGCTCGAGACTAATATGCAAAAGTCAACAAAAGTCAATTTGACTCAAAATGATTTCCAAAATTTATACATGATTTAAATATCGTCGTTTTATATTTTTAAATTTTTTTAAAAGATTTATTAGAGTAAATAATATTATTCATTTATTAATAAATAAAATTTTATATAAAATATACTTTTATATATCTTAAGTAATAAAATTTATAAAGTTCATTTAATATCATAAAAATAATATGATAGGTATTATTAAAGTAATTTTATTACATGTATTAAAATATGTTTGTATCACATATTTATTTGATAAATTAATATCTATAATAATAGTAAGTAAAAGTTGTATTATTTTGTAATAATAATAATTATTATTATTATTCTGTTAACAAAAAATATCAATATTTATATTTACTAAAAAAAATGATATTATGATAAATGATAATTCTAATTATGATAACTTTAATATTTACGATACTTTTTAATATAATAATTCTATTTAAAATGATATTAATAATGATATTTTATAATAATAATGACATTTCTATTAAAATGATAATTTTTGTTAAAATGAGTTTTAATACTAACGATACTTTTAATAATAATAGTAATTATAAAAATAATAAGAACGATAATTTTATCTAAATCAATATCTTATAATATTTTAATTTCATCATGATACTCTTACTCATTATTTCCTAATCGTTTCGTTTAATAGCTTTTAATCGTCTTTTATATCGTGTTCATAATAATGATAATAATTGTAATCAAAATAATTAGGTGTTATTAATATTAGTTTTAATTACAATAATACTAATAATGATAATTACTATGACATTATTAACGATAATACTAATAATTATTTTAATGATAATATAATTATAATAATAACAATAACAATAACTATTTTTAAATAATGATATGTATATTAATAATGATAATAATAATAATAATACTAATAATAATAATAATAATAATAATAATAATAATAATAATAATAATAATAATAATAATAATTAGATAATAATAATAATAATACTAATTATAACTTTAATGATAATAACGATAGTAATAATAATAAAAATAACAATTTTTAATGATAAATCCCTTTATTGATAAAGATAATAATAATAATAATAATTATAATAATAAGATAAAACTAGAACGACGATAATAACGACGATAATAATAATCATTTTTAATAATAATACAAAAATTCGATTGACTATAACTTCAAATCCGTTCATCGAAACCATTCGATATCTAAATGAAAAGTTCTTAATTTTTCGCTAGCTTTCCAATGACATGCATATCTTATACCTTATCTCAACCGCATATATAACTAATTCAGGGTTCAACATATCTTAACTAAAGGCAATATCAAAAGTACAAACATGCATAATCCTATATACTTGAGCACTAATCATGGATACACTATTAGTATGTAAAAATTAAATTATGAGTACTCACGTATCAATATTGAGATTCAATATTGCAGGAAAGATACGTAGACGCAACGGAGATGATAAACACTAAATTGACCTCACGAGTATATCCATGAACCATACACATCACCTCCATAGCTATAACCCATAATTTCCTTAGCCCTATCCTACTCGAAAACAAGTTTTAAAAATAACCCACTCATGACCTCGTCATAGTATTTTAGGTATAAATATTAATACTACTACTAATAATAATATGATTAATAATAATTATATTAATCTTAATAATAATATTAATATATATATATATATATATATATATATATATATATATATATATATATATATATATATATATATATATTTATATATGTAATTTATGACACAAAGCTTTAATTAAGTTTCTTAAAACTTATGAAAAATTTATCTTATAAAACGTTTCACTAATAAAGTTCTTTAAAAAATTGTTTTTGTACGTTTGAAACAATATTAAATAAATATGAAAACTTTATTTTCCAAAACTACGTATTTTTAAGAATTATTTTACTAAAAAGTTATACTAGTAGAGGTTGTTATATCGTAAAACATTTTAGAGAAATAAAATTAAATATACTTTTCATAGGTTTCAAGTTCTTAACGTTTGTTGGTGCAACGTGGTATAAAGTCTAAAGGTTAGATAAACGTACGAAATCACCTTAATGTAAAATGTCGATACCCAATGTCTAAGTTATTTACATTTCACATTCCAACTTTAAAATGATAGTCATAATAGTTATCTTATTAACATCACGAGGAAAATGTTGTAAGGTATGAATTGAAAATCAAATAGGAATCTTTACTAACTCTTGTCTAGTTCTCCTTAGTTGACACTTTGTGTCTATTTATAAAATCACTTTACCATTTTGCGAATATGGTTAAAAGGGAAAGGTTTCCTAAATCAAAGTGGACCTCCTAATAGGGACTCGTAGCCATAATTCAATGTATCTAATAATTCAATTATTTGATATTATCTTTTAATTCCTATGATAACTATTTTTGAAATAATTACGTTCGTTTAAAATATTATACGTTTAAATACTTTGTTGACATTTTCAAGTTATAATATATATATACACATATACATATATAATCATGTACGTTCAATTAATGGTTCGTGAATCATCAAAACTTGGTCGAGGTTAAATGAGTGTATGAACACAGTTTAAAATTCTTGAGATTCAACTTACAAACTTTGCTTATCGTGTCGGGAATATATAAAGATTAAAGTTTAAATTTGATCGGAAATTTCCGGGTTGTCACACTAGGGTTTTGAAATGTTAAATTGTGTATATTGGTCTTAAAATGTTAGTAAATCACTAGCTCACTTTGTTGTTTTGTAAATGGGTGTATTTAGGTTGTGGGTGACCCAAGTGGGTGTGTTGACCTCGAAATGGGTCAAAAGAGTTTTGAATGACTTAGTGGTGTATAGTTGGGCGATTTAGTGCCATGGTCACTAGTTCTAGTGATTTTTGGTAGATTTGGGCCTATGATTGGTATTATGAGAACAAAGGGGTGAACATTTACCCTAATTGGTCTATTGGGCGGGTTAGGAGCCCCATTTAGATAAGTGTTGATTGTATGTTAATATCATAGGTGATTTTCGTTGACGGTTGAAGATCTTGTGGACTTACCTTCGTTTTGGATACAAGGTGAGTGGAATAATTATATGCGTATGTATATAATGTATTTATTTGTATGCTATGGTATGAACCAAAGAGCCGGTAGTGCCATAGTATGTGCGGTTGTGCCATGATGTGAACCAAAGAGCCGGTAGCGTCATAGTACGTGTGTTGTAGTGTGAACCAAAGAGCCGGTAGCACTACGGCACGGGTTGTTAGAGTGTGAACCAAAGAGCCGGTAGCACTTTAGCGCGAGTATGACTCGGGTTGTGATGTGAACCAAAGAGCCGGTAGTGTCATAACCGATGCGTATGGTGTGAACCAAAGAGCCGGTAGCACCATGACGCGAGTATGATTAACCATGGTTGAGTTTTGTATTGTAGCATATTGTATTATGTCGATTATATGTTATTGATTATGCTAGTTGTGGTTTTGGAGATTTTTAGCTTCGTACTTGAGATGGTATGCTAATTGTGTTGCTAGCAAGTATGCGGTATGTGTGTAAGTGATTGCAAGTAGGTATATTATATATGTATGTGTATAATTATTGCATTCACTAAGCCTTGCTTACCCTCTCGTTGTTTACCTTTTTTTATAGGCTCGGGCGTTGACAAGGGTAAGGGCGTTCGGTTGGATTAGAGATCCCGCTTGTTTGATAGGAGACGTTTTTAGATGTGTTAGTTTTTTTTGAAAGTTCGGCCAAGATTTGGGTAGTTTAACCCCAAACACCATGCTCTAGTGTAGTTTGGAAATTAAACTAGCACGGTCGAAACTTGTATATTTTGAACAAAACGTGTAATTTGGGCCGATGTGGGCCCGACGTTGTAAAACTTGTTTTGGTGATGGAAATCCTTTAGTTTAACTTATAATAACATGTTGTGAAAAGGTTTTCGCTTCAAAGTGTCGGAAAGCGGGATTTCCGCTCATGTAAGTTGGACCCCGTGATCAGTTTCTGGTAGTTCATTGGGACACCGTCCCAAAAGGCTGGATGCCGTCCTGGCCTTCAGAGCTGGACGCCATCCAGAAAGCTGGACGCCGTCCAGATGTACTGACCCAAATTTTTTTTTTAGGCGTGTTTTTTGTTATAACGAGGGTTGGGTTGTTACAAGTGGTATCAGAGCATAGTCTAAGAGATTTAGGAAACTTGAGATAGGTGCCTTGACTTAGACTTTATTATGAATGCGCTTTATGCGGGACTTGTAGGAGATGGGTCGGATCGGGGATTTGTTAGTGCCTAGGTTTAGGTGAACTAACTATGCGCTAATTGTTTTGTGTTGTATTTGCAATCATCAAGCGAGATAGACGTTGTACTAACAAGTTAATGCAACGTGCTCGCGTAACAATGATTAGCTACCATTGTTACGGGTTCAAATCGTGTCAAACAAGCGATGTACGACGATTGTTGAGCAAGATGGGACGGTGTGAGGTGTACATATATGCTTTAAGTTATGTCTTTTTGTTTCATTGTTTAACCTATTTCCGTTTTATAGTATGAAGACGAGAAACGGACCCGAGAACAATGAAGGGGGTACGAGTGAGGATGTCGAGTTTACGGCCAAGGATGAGGCCATTATGCAAAGGCGTCATGCGGCCTTCCTAGAGGATGTTAAGAAGATGTTCTTGGATTCGATTGACGAACAAGTAGTCAATCTAGTCAAGGAACAAGTTAAGATTGTTCTTAAAGAGGATAACGCTGGAAGACGAGACTTCCACTATGAAAACTATAAAGATGCTCAACCTCCCACCTTTGAAGGTGAACGAGACCCGCTCAAGAGTACTCGATGGATCTCCGACATGGAGGGGGCTTTTCGTACTAGTGAGTGTCCTCTCGATAAAAGGACGAGATATGGTAGTAGCATGATGAGGGGTGATGCCAAGTTGTGGTGGGATGCGAAAATCCGACTTTATTGCGAAGAACAAAGTATGAGTTTGACGTGGGACGAGTTTAAGGAAGAATTTTTCAAGGAGTACTGAACTTCGGCCGATCTTTCGAGGCTTAAGGACGAGTTGATTACTTTGAGGCAAGGGTCAATGGATTTGAACACTCTCAAGTCAACTTTCTTATCAAAGACTCAATTTTTCCCGGAGTATGTCGGGAATGACCATATGTTGAAAGAAGATTTCTACCGAACCTTGAATGATAACTATCAAGAAAGGATTAGTAGGAATTCGGCGAAAACTTTTGATGAGCTATTTGATATCGCTAAGGGTTTTGAGTCGCTTGCTCCGAGAAAGAGTGACTTCACCTTTGGCAAACGAAAATTTGAAGCTACTAGCCACTCGAACAAGAAGAGCAAGAGTGTGTTCGAGAGCGTCGATAGTGTGAAAAAGGGGGCTTCTAAGAGTTTTGGACCCACGTGCTACAATTGTGGTCGACAAGGGCACTTGGCCCGTGATTGTACGAACTCATCTTCCAACAAAATTGTTTATTTTAATTGTAATAAAGAGGGTCACCGAAGGACGGAATGTCCCGATTTGAGGGGTGATCAAGTTAAGAAGCTAGAAAAGGAGGCGGGGACGGCAGGGGGACGAAATTACTTAATGACCCATGATGAGACCAAGCAATCAAACGAAGTTGTCTCAGGTACTTTCATGGTTAACTCTAATCCGGTAAGGATCCTATTTGATAGCGGTGCTAATTTATCGTTTGTCTCTTCAAGATTTGTGTCTAAGCTTGATAAACCGCTAGCTAAGTTAAGTGATCCGGTAGAAGTCGAAATAGCGGATGGTAAGACGGTGCTAGGGGTTGTTGTGTGTAATGATTGTGATATTGTGTTTGGTTCTGAAACGTTTAAAATTGATCTTATCCCGATGACCTTGGGTGAATTTGATATTGTCGTTAGTATGGATTAGCTCGATCGTTATAGAGCTGATATTTCATGCCATGAGAAATCTATTCGTGTGAAGACCCCAAGTGGGGGAGAGTTAATTATTCATGGCGAGAGACGAAGAAGACTTGTGCCATTATGCACTTATGCACGGGCACGTCGTTTCCTTGTTAGTGGTGGCATGGCTTTTCTTGCTCATGTAGTTGATACTCATGAAGAGTCACCATCCATTCGTGAAATTCCGGTGGTTAGGGAATTCGAAGACGTTTTTCCAGATGAATTACCGGGTGTTCCGGCGAAAAGAAAAGTTGAATTTCGCATTGAGTTGGTTCCGGGGGCTACTCCCATTGCTAAAACTCCTTATCGTTTAGCACCAACAGAGATGCAAGAGTTGTTAAACCAAACCCAAGAGTTGCTTGAAAAGGGTTTTATTCGACCAAATGCTTCACCATGGGGCGCTCCGGTTTTATTTGTGAAGAAGAAGGATGGTAGTATGCTGTAACACCCCCAAATAGGGCCTGGGGTATTTGTGTCTAATTATATCAAATCACAGTTGTATAAACGAGAACGACTCTACATGAGACGTTTTGTTGAGTTTTGCAGCGGAAGATAAATATGTCTTTAATTGATATGATATGTAATGAAAACTCCAAGCATAGCAAGCAATCATTATCAAAGCAGTAGATATACAGCGGAAGCAATATTTAAGTACCTGAGAATAAACATGCTTAAAAAGTCAACACGAGGTTGAGTGAGTTCATAGGTTTGTCATAATTATTGATTTCAGTAACAGTGTTAGACCACAAAATTTAGTTTGTAAAGTTGATCTCCCGCAGGATCAAAAGTTATGCCAGTGAGTGATATTTAGACTAAACGTTGTTTGCCCCGTGACAAGTTGTTCTGTCCTTGTCGTTTAATTTCATTATCAAGTAATACAAAGACTTAGTCAAATGTATCGGGGACGTTACTCCCGATAGGCCTATCCCCAATAATTAAGAATGCCGCAGCAATTAAAAATATCACTGTAGGGACTTAGTCGGACATAGCCGGGTATAGCATAGTTTTAACAGTTGGTACTGATATTTAGACTAGACTTTCAAGTTTGCCTCGTAACAATTTATCGTTTATACTTGTCGGTTGGGGACTTGCTGGTCGTAGCCCAACATATCACAGTTTAATAGTTGGTACTTGTATTTAGACTAGACTTTCAAGTTTGCTCCGTAACAAGTTATCGTTTATACTTGTCGGTTGGGGACTTGCTGGTCATAGCCCAACATATCACAGTTTAATAGTTGATACGTGTAAAACAGTTATAAAAGTTGCGCATGTATTCTCAGCCAAAAAATGTAAAGAGTAAAAGGGATCATATGAAACTCACGATACTGTATGATAGTTTGCAGTATTTATGCGTATGATGGCACTGAACAAGTGTAAAGTTGACCTCCGATTCACGAACCTATATCAGTTTTATATATATCAAAACATATAAATTGTAATCAAATAAATTTGTATATAATTATTAGTGATATAATTATATATTTATATATATTTGTTTTTATATATTTTAAATATATGTTAACTCATTTTCATCATTAGTTCATTAATATAGTAAGTCTTTCATTAATATTTTTATATGTATAATATTATGTAAATATAATTAATATAATATTAAAATATAATAATAGGTAATATTATGGTATTTGTAAGAAATAATAGTTGTTATTATAATAATAATATTAAAAATAGTAGTAATAATATTAATAATGATGATAATGATAAACATATAGTTATTATAATTCTAGTATTGTTGATAATGATATTAATAATAATTACGATAATAATAGTTTTGAAAATCATGTTATTAATAATAATAATACTAATACTAGTAATAACAATAATGATAATAATAATAATTTTAATCATATTGATATTCTTAATAATTACTTTAATGATATTAATAATGATACTTGTAATTAGTAATAATAATAATAATTATTATTATAATAATAACAATAATAATAATAATAATAATAATAATAATAATAATAATAATAATGATAAATAAATGAAAAACTACCTTAATAGTCGGATTAAAAATAAAACGCCACGAACCGGGCTTGAACCCGTGACCTCTCGCTAACTCGAAACACCCCTTAAACCATTACGCCATCTGTGTTTTTCTGATTTAATTCCTAAAGTATATCTATATAACCCGTTATATATTTCCTGTTTCTTTTTCTTCTTCAAATATAATCGAACAGACCATTAAATTTTAATAATAGATGCAAATTGGTTTTGGGATTTAATAATAGAACATAAACGATTTACCAAAGTGTTTGAACTTAAAAGAAAACGAGAAAAAAAAAAATGACTGCTGCTACTGCAGTCGCTATTCCAAAAAAAAAATTGATTTTTGATTTAGAGATCGTTTTAGTTAAAAATTTCTACATGAATTATGTAGTAAAACCTTCCTAGAACGTGTTTGAATCATCAATTATTCCAGAAACCTTAAAACCCATTCGAATTTTACGATGAAAAAATTCATTGACTTTTTAAAATTAAAGTTTGACCCTAAAATTAGAACTTCGATAGATTGAATTGGGTTTTGAAACTTTGCAGATAGTTTTAGTATACGATTCCTAATAACACTGCAATATTTGATTTTGAAATTTGATTCGAAATTGAAGTTTTGACTAAAAGTTTAAATACAGGAACCGACGGTTTCTTTTTTTTTTATCTGTTTTGATTTTTCCTTTGCAGCAACCTAACACTAGATATATAAATGATAATGATGGTGTTTATCAGACGTGTACTGCAGTAATCTAAATTGTTTATTTATTGATATTGGATTGATGAGGAAGATCACGATTAGGAAAGAAAAAAAAACAGATAATACCTAATTTAGGTATCTGGGTGTCGAAATATAATAAAAGCAGAATCACTTTATAAAAAAAATATAAAAATTAAAAGGCTGATAATCTAATTTAGGTATTTACTGTCTTTTTCATTTCATTTTTAATTATTATTATTAAGTAAATACATTAATAATAATAATACTAATAATAATTAATTATTAATAATTATATTAATAATAATTATTATAATAACAATAATAATAATAATAATAATAATAATAATAATAATAATAATAATAATAATAATAATATAAATAACAAGAGTAATGACATTTATTAATATTTATGTTAATAATAATAATATCATTAATAATAAATGATATTTTTATAATAATACTTTTAATACAACATTGTCTTGTATAAAATTTTACATTTTTAATTATATTATTTAAGTCAAGTTTATATATATATATATATATATATATATATATATATATATATATATATATATATATATATATAATTATTTGTTCGCGAATTGTCGGGATTAGTCGAGGTTTAATGAAATCATATAAAGTTTTTGTTTAAATCAACTCGAAATTTCCGGGTTGTGACAGTATCCCCCTATTAATAGAAATTTCGTCCCAAAATTTTTGTTGTTGCCATCCATCGGCGTTGTTCGTACATAGACGAGAATATTTACGTTTTGTTTGGTCTTCACGTTCCCAGGTATGTTCGGGGCCTTGCGTGTTTTCCAATGGATAGAATATTATTTTGTTTCAAGCGTTTAAGTCATACGAATCATAATTTCTACAGGTTCTTCTACGAAGTGCATTTTATCATTAATGCAGAGATCATTCAAAATGATGATGTTATGCAAGTCATTTCAGTAAATTGGATACATGAAAGGTGTTATGAATAATATTGAGCTCATTTAAAACCTTGAGCATTTATGCTGCAATATTAGGGCAGGCTAAACAGAGAGGAGTTCATGAAAATCATAGTCATGAAACTTGATAGAGATCTTCATTGTTTACAACAAGAATGATAAATTAGAGTTTTATCGACATTAAATAATATGGATAAAGTAATTCGATTATAGAAAGAGTATAAACGAAGCTATCGTAAAAGAGTGAATGAGAAAATTAAATGTTCGCCTTAACTTTTGACGTAGTTACGATTGATTTTCGGATTTCAAGGAATTAAAGAAATTTTCAAAATCTTTATAAGATTTGATTCTCCGGTAATTACGGAAATTAGGATTTCCTTTAATTAAATGCGGTGAATTGCCTCGATTGCTGTGTTTGGAATTTTGTTATAAATTAGCTTCTTCCGTTTCATTATCTTCACCACTTCTATACTTTCTTTACTCAATTCATACTTCCAAAAGATTTGTTAATATGCTCAATCCAGTTCTTGTTCTTGACCTTATATTGGTTATCGCCAAAATCTTCCTTCTTTTCCAACTCCCACCAGAGGAGTCTGTTTACTTCTATTATGCTCTAGGATTTATTGTGTTTTTAGTTCTCCCGTGTCTTTATATTGCTATACGCATTGATATACACGGTTTGTAATTTCGGTGATGTTATCGGGATTTATATTTTCCCTTATATGTCGAAGCTTCATGCTTTTGTAAAGCAAGTAACGGTCCAGAATTCATAGGTATGAAGTTTCGAATGATCATGATATTCAAAGCAGAAGGAAAGGTAATAGCACGATTTGATTTGTCATATTACCAGAATATCCGAAAAAGACCGAATCATCAAGAAAAATATTTTCTTGATATGTTTAGAGTTTAAATAGAATGTAAGAGTCGTGTAACATGGCAAATGATGATTATAAAGTCTATGAATCATCATCTTCTATTAAAAATTTAGCATGACTTACTGTAATATAATCACGTTGGCCTGACGTCATTATATTATACTAACTCATGCTTCAATTCCCAACACTACTTCAAATCATTCATAATTTAAACTTGAATTTTACAGAATATAGAAACTAAAACAGTTTCCTTTATGATAAAGATATCGCAAAGAGATAATTAATTGCTGACAAGAATCGTTATAAAGATATCTTCAGAAATATAGAGGATATTTATAACGAAAGATACGGTGATATCTTAGAATTTCTAAGATTCAATGACGAGGAAAATACTTTTGTTTCCTCTGCATTTAATGCTACCATATCTGATCATTGGTTATCAATCCGAGATGGTTTTAAGAAATTTTATTTTTAGATGATTAAACGCTGATTGTAATCGTTAACGGATCTAATGGTTAACGAATAGGCGTTGTTGATTTCGAAAGTAATGAATGATAATTTCGGTGGTTTGATGTGATAATTCATTGCAGAATACAAATGAATATAATTCGTGAATGTAGTGATCTTTAGGAAAATAACACCTGTTAAAGCTTTACTTGAATTCTGATATGTTAATTTCAGAATGTGTAATTAAATTGGTATGAAAATGATTGTGTATCACTGTGAAGGTAGTGCGTATAATTAATGATTTATGAATCGAAATTGAAGAATGTACAGTGTATTAATGTGAGATGTAAATATTTCTCTGGTATTACCTACCCGTTAAAATATTTTCACAATTAACAGTTTGTACAACAGAATTTACAATCTTTATGAAGATATATGTTCATATATGTATTCTTAATGAGTTAATATATATTAAACTCATCTGATTTGCGGTTTGGAATGAGAGTAAATAATCTCCAAAACCTTAGAGATTTCATAAATGTTGCGAAATATTTCGCTAATGAAGTTATGAATCAATACATTCATCGTTACACTTGATTCATTTTGAAATGGAGTTTATTGTGTTGAAGCAGTGATTAACAATTGTTAAGTCATTAACGAAAGGTGTACATCATAGCATATTAGTGATATGAATTAACCAAGTAGTACATACTAGTTGAGATTCACACGTAATTGCTTAGTACGACAAGATTTATTATTGTTCCAAATCATATATATATAAGGTATACATATATAATTCTTTACGAAGAATGAGTCTCTTATCTCATTATTATTAATATTCCTTGGTATCTATGGGCGTATGATGTTGATATTTGAGGTACTGAGTGTGATGTTGAGGCGTGGGATGCAGATGTTGTTCTTGATGAAGCTGATGTTGTTAGTGGTGATGTTGATGGTACTGATGGTACTGGTGGTGATGCTGGTTATGCTGCTGGTGCTGCTGCTGGTGTTCGTAGGTTTCGCACCATATTCTCCAGAGCCACCACTCGAGCGCGAAGCTCGTTGACTTCTTCTACTATTCCGGGATGATTGGCGGTTGGAACAAGGGGGTGAATAAGATCAAGAATCTTCGATATTATATATTCATGACGGGATACCCTGGAAAGAAGAGAGAAAATAGTGTTTCGGACTGGTTCGCCGGTAAGTGCTTCAGGTTCTTCGCCAAGAGGTGAATTTGATTGGTGGAAGGGATCACCTTCTTCTTGCCTCCATTGATTGAGTCGGCTACGAACCCATCCCAAATTCATCCAGAATAGATGATGGCTGATTGGTTCGTTTGTTCCGGTTACGCTGCCGTGGGAGCTTGAAGAGTTTGAGAAATTCATATTATATGTTTGGAATAGGGTTTGATATGAAATGGGTATTGAATACTGAATGATATATTCGTCTCCTTGAATATGTATTTATAGCAAAAAGATTTTCGTAATTTACGGAGGAAATTTAGGAAAAGTGGTAGACAAAGTTTACTGGGATAGACATGATAAGATATGATAAGATATGATGTGTCATCCATTTATGTAATAATGGTGGTATGACGTGTTGAGATTATAAATAATAAGTTTGTAATCAAATATTGATTAAAGAATTTCAATTCGTATACTGTGATAACCCAATGACATTTTCTGGTTCGCAAACCGATGCATAAAGGCATAAGATACGTGAGTGTTTGGAGTAGCAGGAGCTTGTGGATGAATCATTATCTTCAATAACATAAGGGTGTATAGAAGTTTGATAAATCTGATAGGTTATATAAAAAAAAATTTAAGTGGAATAAAGATGAATATGATATAAACGAAACATTTTATTTTATTGAAGCTTTAAACAAGCCTTCTTATTACACGATCTGGAGATAGAAATAGTTTAAGGCCTAGCTTTTACATAGTTAGAAAATAGAAAAAATAACTAGGAAATATTAAGATTGAAGTAGTCTTCATATTTCTTCTTCTCGTCCTTAACCTCTTTCATAAACTTCTCAAACTTGTCGTTCTTCTCCTTTTGTTCCTCATAAAGATACTCAAGGTTATCATAAAGATTGAAAACATCATTGTTGATTACATGATACATGTAGTCCGTCATAGAAAGTTGACTATTCATGTGGTCTTCCTCCATCTTAAATTTAATGTCAACATCTTCTCTCAAATAGGCAAGCGATTGTTTTCCCCAGCGGGTATTGCGTTCTTCATCGTCCTTTACTTTCATCACCTTCTCCATCACTTTTTCTGTGTTATACTTTACAAGTTCTTCTAGCCTTTCAGTTCGAGTTTCGAAGGATTTTATGATGATCTCTTTCAAGATTTTGTTTTCTTTCTCTAGGTTATTTAGACGTGCCTCTATCTGAGCGATGTTTTCACGAGATGGTGAGCTAGCCCTTTTTGATGGACCGGCTTCATCAGCAGTATTGGTTTCGGTTTGCTTTCTCTTTAGAGATAAGTTTTTAGATGATTCCTCAATAGGCTCTTTTTTGGGCTCGTAGCCTGAGTAGTCACCATTGTAGTTAGGAAGGCTTTGAATAGCTTCCCATTCAGAAGTACTCGTTGGTTTGTATACCGGTGAATGATTAGAGCCAGAGTCAGCAGAATCAACAGGTATCGCATTTGAATGTGGTGGCATAATTGGAGAGTAGATAGAATTCTCTGATTGGCTCGGCATTCTAAGAAATATTAAAGAATTTAATAAGCATAGTTTCTAAGGCATAGTGTAGTATTTAACAGTTAAAGGCAACAATTAAAGGCACTATGGTCAAGGAAAGTTGTAGTCCTACATTGCTAAGGTACCTAATTGTATAAGGCACACATAAAATACAATCCTGGTTCTCTACAACAACCTGCTCTGATACCAATTTGTGACACCCCCAAATAGGGCCTGGGGTATTTGTGTCTAATTATATCAAATCACAGTTGTATAAATGAGAACGACTCTACAAGAGATGTTTTGTTGAGTTTTGTAGCGGAAGATAAATATGTCTTTAATTGATATGATATGTAATGAAAACTCCAAGCATAGCAAGCAATCATCATCAAAGCAGTAGATATACAGCTGAAGCAATATTTAAGTACCTGAGAATAAACATGCTTAAAAAGTCAACACGAGGTTGAGTGAGTTCATAGGTTTGTCATAATTAATGATTTCAGTAACAGTGTTAGACCACAAAAGTTAGTTTGTAAAGTTGATCTCCCGCAGGATCAAAAGTTATGCCAATACGTGATATTTAGACTAAACGTTGTTTGCCCCGTGACAAGTTGTTCTGTCCTTGTCGTTTAATTTCATTATCAAGTAATACAAAGACTTAGTCAAATGTATCGGGGACGTTACTCCCGATAGGCCTATCCCCAATAATTAAGAATGCCGCAGCAATTAAAAATATCACTGTAGGGACTTAGTCGAACATAGCCGGGTATATCATAGTTTTAACAGTTGGTACTGATATTTAGACTAGACTTTCAAGTTTGCCCCGTAATAAGTTATCGTTTATACTTATCGGTTGGGGACTTGCTGGTCATAGCCCAACATATCACAGTTTAATAGTTGGTACTTGTATTTTGACTAGACATTCAAGTTTGCCCCGTAACAAGTTATCGTTTATACTTATCGGTTGGGGACTTGCTGGTCATAGCCCAACATATCACAGTTTAATAGTTGATATGTGTAAAACAGTTATAAAAGTTGCGCATGTATTCTCAGCCCAAAAATGTAAAGAGTAAAAGGGATCATATGAAACTCACGATACTGTATGATAGTTTGCAGTATTTATGCGTATGATGGCACTGAACAAGTGTAAAGTTGACCTCCGATTCACGAACCTATATCAGTTTTATATATATCAAAACATATAAATTGTAATCAAATAAATTTGTATATAATTATTAGTGATATAATTATATATTTATATATATTTGTTTTTATATATTTTAAATATATGTTAACTCATTTTCATCATTAGCTCATTAATATAGTAAGTCTTTCATTAATATTTTTATATGTATAATATTATGTAAATATAATTAATATAATATTAAAATATAATAATATGTAATATTATGGTATTTGTAAGAAATAATAGTTGTTATTATAATAATAATATTAACAATAGTAGTAATAATATTAGTAATGATGATAATGATAAACATATAGTTATTATAATTCTAGTATTGTTAATAATGATATTAATAATAATTACGATAATAATAGTTTTGAAAATCATGTTATTAATAATAATAATAATACTAATACTAGTAATAACAATAATGATAATAATAATAATTTTAATCATATTGATATTCTTAATAATTACTTTAATGATATTAATAATGATACTTGTAATTAGTTATAATAATAATAATTATTATTATAATAATAACAATAATAATAATAATAATAATAATGATAAATAAATGAAAAACTACCTTAATAGTCGGATTCAAAATAAAACGCCACGAACCGGGCTTGAACCCGTGACCTCTCGCTAACTCGAAACACCCCTTAAACCATTACGCCATCTGTGCTTTTTTGATTTAATTCCTAAAGTATATCTATATAACCCGTTATATTTTTCCTGTTTTTTTTTCTTCTTTAAATATAATCGAACAGACCCATTAAATTTTAACAATAGATGCAAATTGGTTTTGGGATTTAATAATAGAACATAAACAATTTACCAAAGTGTTTGAACTTAAAAGAAAACGAGAAAAAAAAATATGACTGCTGCTACTGCAGTCGCTATTCCAAAAAAAAAAAATTGACTTTTGATTTAGAGATCGTTTTAGTTAAAAATTTCTACATGAATTATGTAGTAAAACCTTCCTAGAACGTGTTTGAATCATCAATTATTCCAGAAACCTTAAAACCCATTCGAATTTTACGATGAACAAATTCATTGACTTTTTAAAATTAAAGTTTGACCCTAAAATTAGAACTTCGATAGATTGAATTGGGTTTTGAAACTTTGCAGATAGTTTTAGTATACGATTCCTAACAACACTGCAATATTTGATTTTGAAATTTGATTCGAAATTGAAGTTTTGACTAAAAGTTCAAATACATGAACCGACGGTTTCTTTTTTTTATCTGTTTTGATTTTTCCTTTGCAGCAACCTAACACTAGATATATAAATGATAATGATGGTGTTTATCAGACGTGTACTGCAGTAATCTAAATTGTTTGTTTATTGATATTGGATTGATGAGGAAGATCACGATTAGGAAAGAAAAAAAAACAGATAATACCTAATTTAGGTATCTGGGTGTCGAAATATAATAAAAGCAGAATCACTTTATAAAAAAATATATAAAAATTAAAAGGCTGATAATCTAATTTAGGTATTTATTGTCTTTTTCATTTCATTTTTAATTATTATTATTAAGTAAATACATTAATAATAATAATACTAATAATAATTAATTATTAATAATTATATTAATAATAATTATTATAATAACAATAATAATAATAATAATAATAACAATAATAATAATAATAATAATAATAATAATAATAATAATAACAACAATATAAATAACAAGAGTAATGACATTTATTAATATTTATGTTAATAATAATAATATCATTAATAATAAATGATATTTTTATAATAATACTTTTAATACAACATTGTCTTGTATAAAATTTTACATTTTTAATTATATTATTTAAGTCAAGTTTATATATATATATATATATATATATATATATATATATATATATATATATATATATATATATATATATATATATATATATATATATAAAATTATTTGTTCGTGAATTGTCGGGATTAGTCGAGGTTTAATGAAATCATATAAAGTTTTTGTTTAAATCAACTCGAAATTTTCGGGTTGTCACATATGCGAATGTGCATCGATTATCGAGAGTTGGATAAAGTGACGATCAAGAATCGTTATCCATTGCCTCGGATTGATGATTTGTTTGATCAACTCCAAGGCGTGACTTATTTTTCTAAAATTGACTTACGGTCCGGCTATCACCAAATGCGGGTCCGTGAGGAAGACATTAAGAAAATGACTTGTCGAACGCGTTACGGGCATTTTGAGTTTGTAGTTATGCCTTTTGGTCTTATGAATGCACCGGCGGCATTCATAGATCTTATGAACCGAGTATGCCAACCTATGTTGGACAAGTCGGTAATTGTGTTCATTGACGACATACTTGTCTATTCGAAAAGTATGAAGGAACATGAACATCATTTGCATGGTGTATTGAAGACGTTGCGGGAGGAGAAGTTGTATGCAAAATTCTCCAAATGTGAATTTCGGCTAATGGAAGTTCAATTCCTTGGCCATATTGTGAACAAAGATGGTATTCAAGTAGATCCAAGGAAGATTGAGAAGGTAAAGAGTTGGGGACGACCGACCACGCCTACGGAAATCTGAAGTTTTCTCGGATTGGCCGGTTATTATCGTCGGTTTATCCAAGAATTTTCTAAGATCGCCTCTCCATTGACGAAGTTGACGAGGAAGAACGCGGGATTTAATTGGGAAAACGAGAAAGAAATTGCTTTTCAATTATTAAAAGAGAAGTTGTGTCAAGCTCCGGTGTTAGTGTTGCCGGAAGGTGTAGAAGACATGACGGTTTATTGTGATGCATCATTAAATAGGATCGGTTGTGTTCTAATGCAAAGAGGTAAAGTCATCGCTTATACCTCTCGACAATTGAAGGAACACGAAACGAGATACCCGACTCATGATCTTGAATTGGCGGTGGTGGTACATACGTTAAAAATTTGGCGCCACTGCTTGTATGGTGTTAAGTGTACGATTTATTCGGATCATAAAAGTTTAAAACATCTTTTTGACCAACGAGATTTGAATTATCGTTAACGTAGATGGATGGATGTGGTAAAAGATTACGATTGTGAAATACTTTATCATCCGGGTAAGACGAATGTGGTCGCGGATGCGTTAAGTCGGAAGAGTCAACATCCGGCGATACGAGTAGGATCGTTACACATGATTATTACTAACGACTTTCTTGTAAAACTCGGTGAGACTCAAATTGAAACTTTTGTTAACAATAAGCATGAGGAACGAATCGTGGGGCAAATGGAGTCTATTACTTTAGGTCCGCATGGTTTGCTGTCCTTTCAAGGAAGAGTGTGGGTGCCTAAGATGGGGGATCATTGACGAGTGCTACTTGATGAAGCACATAAGTCAAAGTATTCCATTCACCCGGGCGCGACGAAAATGTATCATGATTTGAAGAAAGAGTATTGGTAGCCGGGCATGAAACGTGATGTTGTAAAGTATGTGGAGCAATGTGTCACGTGTTTGCAAGTTAAGGCCGAACACCAAAAATCGTATGGTAAATTACAACCGGTAGAAGTCCCGTAATGGAAATGGGAGCACATCACCATGGACTTCATTACAAAGTTACCAAAGACGGTGAGAACCCAATTTGATTCGATTTGGGTGATAGTTGATCGGTTGACAAAAAGTGCCTTGTTTCTTCCCATTCAGGAAACGATATGGTCGGAGACTTTGGCTAAATTGTTTATCAAGGAGGTGATATCGAGGCATGGGGTTCCTATATCTATTATTTCGGATCGAGACACTCGTTTCACTTCTCGGTTTTGGAATAAGTTTCATGAAGATATGGGTACAAATTGAAATTGAGCACGGCGTACCATCCTCAAACGGACGGTCAAACCGAACGTACGAATCAAACCTTGGAGGATATGTTACGGGCGTGCAATATCGATTTCGGTGGTAGTTGGGATGAGCACTTGCCCTTAGTGGAATTCTCGTACAATAATAGTTATTACACTAGTATCGGGATGCCACCTTATGAGATGCTCTATGGGCGTAGATGTCGAACCCCGATTTGTTGGGGTGAAGTGGGCCAAAGAGAAATCGGGAGTACCGATTTGGTTTTAGAGACGAATAGCAAAATTAATATGATACGGGCTCATTTGAAAGCGGCTCAAGATAGACAAAAGTCGTATGCCGACAAACGAAGGCGATTGATTGAGTTCCAAGAAGGTGACATGGTGATGCTTAAGGTTTCTCCATGGAAGGGTGTTATCCGGTTTCGAAAACGGGGAAAGTTAGCTCCACGGTTTATTGGTCCATTCAAGATTTTAGCTCGTGTTGGTGAAGTTGCTTATCGTTTGGAATTACCCGAAGAGCTTGCGGGGATCCATAATACATTTCATGTTTCTCATCTCCGAAAGTGTCTTGCGGATGATTCTTCATGGATGCCCTTAGATGAAATTGAGCTAAACAACAAGTTAGAGTATGTTGAGGAGCCGATTGCTATACTCGATGAGAAGGTCAAACAGTTGAGGAATAAAGAGGTGAGAACTTATAAGGTTCAATGGCGTCGTAGTAAAGGTTCCGATTTTACTTGGGAGCCCGAAGAGTTTGTTTTGGTATATCTTCCTGCTTGTCATGCGGCTTGGATTGCGAGGACGCAATCCGGTTCAAGTGGGGGAGAGTTGTAAGATCCTGTCTTTCCTGTTGTTCGGGACGCCGTCCAACATTGTGGGATGCCGTCCCAGTGTGAAGAGCTGGACGCCGTCCAGTAATTTGGACAACGTCCAGATGATCTGGCGAGCCTGCAGTCTTGTTTTTAGATATTTTAAAGGGCTATATTGATAATTTCACATGGGGGACGACATAAAGGCCCCAAGATCAGTTTGGTGGAGAACTTTACTCCATTTCCACCTACCTTTTCCCTTCCACTTACATCCTAGAGAGAGAGGAGACTTTTAGAGTGAGAAAGCTCAATCCAAGAAGGAAGAAGTTTGTTTCGGGTTAGAGCTCGAGTTTTAAAGTTGTTCATCTACCCCCTAGCTTCGTTGTGATAGTTGTGGTAAGTCCTAAACCTAATTTCCTTGTTTTAAATTGTTCAAGGTTTAGGGTTTGGGTTAGTGATGAACATAAAACCCAATTTGCTAGTGTTTTGAGGGTTTTGGGTAAGTTTGGGTTATGAGGACTCAAAGATGACTAACATAGGGTTTTGAAATGTTAAATTGTGTATATTGGTCTTAAAATGTTAGTAAATCACTAGCTCACTTTGTTGTTTTGTAAATGGGTGTATTTGGGTTGTGGGTGACCCAAGTGGGTGTGTTGACCTCGAAATGAGTCAAAAGAGTTTTGAATGACTTAGTGGTGTATAGTTAGGTGATTTAGTGCCTTGGTCACTAGTTCTAGTGATTTTTCGTAGATTTGGGCCTATAATTGGTATTATGAGAACAAAGGGGTGAACATTTACCCTAAGTGGTCTATTGGGCGAGTCAGGAGCCCCATTTAGATAAGTGTTGATTGTATGTTAATATCATAGGTGATTTTCGTTGACGGTTGAAGATCTTGTGGACTTACCTTCGTTTTGGATACAAGGTGAGTGGAATAATTATATGTGTATGTATATAATGTATTTATTTGTATGCTATGGTATGAACCAAAGAGCCGGTAGTGCCATAGTATGTGCGGTTGTGCCATGATGTGAACCAAAGAGCCGGTAGCTGAAATGTCCCGTTCATATTGATTATAAACGTTCCATATTAATTGATTTCGTTGCGAGGTTTTGATCTCTATATGAGACGTTTTTCAAAGACTGCATTCATTTTTAAAACAACCATAACCTTTATTTTATCAATAAAGGTTTCAAAAGCATTACGTAGATTATCAAATAATGATAATCTAAAATATACTGTTTACACACGACCATTACATAATGGTTTACAATAGAAATATATTACATCGACATATGTTTCTTGAATGCAGTTTTTACATAATATCATACAAACATGGACTACAAATCTTGTCCTTATTTTAGTATGCAACAGCGGAAGCTCTTAATATTCACCTGAGAATAAACATGCTTTAAACGTCAACAAAAATGTTGGTGAGTTATAGGTTTAACCTATATATATCAAATCGTAATAATAGACCACAAGATTTCATATTTCAATATACATCCCATACATAGAGATAAAAATCATTCATATGGTGAACACCTGGTAACCGACATTAACAAGATGCATATATAAGAATATCCCCATCATTCCGGGACACCCTTCGGATATGATATAAATTTCGAAGTACTAAAGCATCCGGTACTTTGGATGGGGTTTGTTAGGCCCAATAGATCTATCTTTAGGATTCGCGTCAATTAGGGTGTCTGTTCCCTAATTCTTAGATTACCAGACTTAATAAAAAGGGGCATATTCGATTTCGATAATTCAACCATAGAATGTAGTTTCACGTACTTGTGTCCATTTTGTAAATCATTTATAAAACCTGCATGTATTCTCATCCCAAAAATATTAGATTTTAAAAGTGGGACTATAACTCACTTTCACAGATTTTTACTTCGTCGGGAAGTAAGACTTGGCCACTGGTCGATTCTCGAATCTATAACAAATATGTACATATATATCAAAGTATATTCAAAATATATTTACAACACTTTTAATACATATTGATGTTTTAAGTTTATTAAGTCAGCTGTCCTCGTTAGTAACCTACAACTAGTTGTCCAACGTTAGATGTACAGAAAAAAATTGATATATATTATCTTGAATCAATCCACGACCCAGTGTATACACGTCTCAGGCTAGATCACAACTCAAAGTATATAAATTTTTGGAATCAACCTCAACTCTGTATAGCTAACTCCCACATTACTGCATATAGAGTGTCTATGGTTGTTCCAAATAATATATACACATGGGTCGATATGATATGTCAAAACATTTTCATACGTGTCTATGGTATCCCAAGATTACATAATATATTAGAATACATGTATAATACAATATAAGTTAGCTAGGATATGATTAATATAGATTTGTTACCAATTTTCACGTTGCTACAACAAGAAAAATTATCCAATCTTGTTTTACCCATAACTTCTTCATTTTATATCCGTTTTGAGTGAATCAAATTGCTATGGTTTCATATTGAACTCTATTTTATGAATCTAAACATAAAAAGTATAGGTTTATAGTCGGAAATATAAGTTACAAGTCATTTTTGTAAAGGTAGTAATTTCAGTCGAAAGAACGACGTCTAGATGATCATTTTAGAAAACATACTTCCACTTTGAGTTTAACCATGATTTTTGGATATAGTTTCATGTTCATAAGAAAAATCATTTTCCCAGAAGAACAACTTTTAAATCAAAGTTTATCATAGTTTTTAATTAACTAACCCAAAACAGCCCGCGGTGTTACTATGACGGCGTAAATCCGGTTTTACGGTGTTTTTCGTGTTTCCAGGTTTTAAATCATTAAGTTAGCATATCATATAGATATAGAACATGTGTTTAGTTGATTTTAAAAGTCAAGTTAGAAGGATTAACTTTTGTTTGCGAACAAGTTTAGAATTAACTAAACTATGTTCTAGTGATTACAAGTTTAAACCTTCGAATAAGATAGCTTTATATGTATGAATCGAATGATGTTATGAACATCATTACTATCTCAAGTTTTCTGGATAAAGCTACTGGAAATGAGAAAAATGGATCTAGCTTCAAAGGATCCTTGGATGGCTTGAAAGTTCTTGAAGCAGAATCATGACACGAAAACAGTTCAAGTAAGATTTTCACTCGAAATAAGATTGTTATAGTTATAGAAATTGAATCAAAGTTTGAATATGAGTATTACCTTGTATTAGAAAGATATCTTACTGTAAATAAGAAAGATTTCTTGAGGTTGGATGATCACTCTACAAGATTGGAAGTAAGCTAGCAAACTTGGAAGTATTCTTGATTTTATGAAACTAGAACTTGTAGAATTTATGAAGAACACTTAGAACTTGAAGATAGAACTTGAGAGAGATCAATTAGATGAAGAAAATTGAAGAATGAAAGTGTTTGTAGGTGTTTTTAGTCGTTGGTGTATGGATTAGATATAAAGGATATGTAATTTTATTTTCATGTAAATAAGTCATGAATGATTACTCATATTTTTGTAATTTTATGAGATATTTCATGCTAGTTGCCAAATGATGGTTCCCACATGTGTTAGGTGACTCACATGGGCTGCTAAGAGCTGATAATTGGAGTGTATATACCAATAGTACATACATCTAAAAGCTGTGTATTGTACGAGTACGAATACGGGTGCATACGAGTAGAATTGTTGATGAAACTGAACGAGGATGTAATTGTAAGCATTTTTGTTAAGTAGAAGTATTTTGATAAGTGTCTTGAAGTCTTTCAAAAGTGTATGAATACATATTAAAACACTACATGTATATACATTTTAACTGAGTCGTTAAGTCATCGTTAGTCGTTACATGTAAGTGTTGTTTTAAAACCTTTAGGTTAACGATCTTGTTAAATGTTGTTAACCCAATGTTTATAATATCAAATGAGATTTTAAATTGTTATATTATCATGATATTATGATGTACGAATATCTCTTAATATGATATATATACATTAAATGTCGTTACAACGATAATCGTTACATATATGTCTCGTTTCAAAATCATTAAGTTAGTAGTCTTGTTTTTACATATGTAGTTCATTATTAATATACTTAATAATATGTTTACTTATCATAATATCATGTTAACTATATATATAACCATATATATGTCATCATATAGTTTTTACAAGTTTTAACGTTCGTGAATCACCGGTCAACTTGGGTGGTCAATTGTCTATATGAAACCTATTTCAATTAATCAAGTCTTAACAAGTTTGATTGCTTAATATGTTGGAAACACTTAATCATGTAAATAAGAATTTCATTTAATATATATATATATATATATAAATATGGAAAAGTTCGGGTCACTACAGTAGCGTCATAGTACGTGTGTTGTCGTGTGAACCAAAGAGCCGGTAGCACTACGGAACGAGTTGTTAGAGTGTGAACCAAAGAGCCGGTAGCACTTTAGCGCGAGTATGACTCGGGTTGTGATGTGAACCAAAGAGCCGGTAGCGTCATAACCGATGCGTATGGTGTGAACCAAAGAGTCTGTAGCACCATGACGCGAGTATGGTTAACCATGGTTGAGTTTTGTATTGTAGCATATTGTATTATGTCGATTATATGTTATTGATTATGCTAGTTGCGGTTTTGGAGATTTTTAGCTTCGTACTTGAGATGGTATGCTAATTGTATTGCTAGCAAGTATGCGGTATGTGTGTAAGTGATTGCAAGTAGGTATATTATATATGTATGTGTATAATTATTGCATTCACTAAGCCTTGCTTACCCTCTCGTTGTTTACCTTTTTTTTATAGGCTCGGGCGTTGACAAGGGTAAAGGCGTTCGGTTGGATTAGAGATCCCGCTTGTTTGATAGGAGACGCTTTTGGATGTGTTAGTTTTTTTTGGAAGTTCGGCCAAGATTTGGGTAGTTTAACCCCAAACACCATGCTCTAGTGTAGTTTGAAAATTAAACTAGCACGGTCGAAACTTGTATATTTTGAACAAAACGTGTAATTTGGGCCGATGTGGGCCCGACGTTGTAAAACTGGTTTTGGTGATGGAAATCCTTTAGTTTAACTTATAATAACATGTTGTGAAAAGGTTTTCGCTTTAAAGTGTCGGGAAGCGGGATTTCCGCTTATGTAAGTTGGACCCCGTGATCAGTTTCTGGTAGTTCATTGGGACGCCGTCCCAAAAGGCTGGACGCCGTCCTGGCCTTCAGAGCTGGACGCCGTCCAGAAAGTTGGACGCCGTCCAAATGTACTGACCCAGAATTTTTTTGTTTTTAGGCGTGTTTTTGGGTATAACGAGGGTTGGGTTGTTACACTTTAAAAAACCATAGATTGTAGAAATATATGGGGTTCTATACTTAAATTTAGCGGTGTCCTAGAACTTCAGTGGGGTCATAATTTTTTTTTTCAAAACTAATTATATTTCAAGTGTATTATAGTGGTTGTTTACCTTTAAAAAACCATAGATTGTAGAAATATATAGGGTTCTATACTTAAATTTAGCGGTGTCCTACACGTTTTGAAGAGTACATCGTATAAAAAAATTTCGAACTAGTGGGGTCCTAGGACCCCACTCCCTAACCTTTGGAGTTTTTAAATGACAATAGCTAGTCTATTAAACAATTATTTTGGATTGTTGTAACACAATTGGGAGAGACCTGGCACACCTCCACTGCTCCCTTATCTCCGTCTCTGCATTAATGTTTTTTTCGAAATTAAAGGTGCTTCGTAGAGAAACAAAATGCAACTATATGTCACGATCTAGACAAATCAAAAACTAATATCATCGTCTTTGTCCATGTCGACGACATTGTTAATAAATACGTGGGGTTGAAGAATCAACCATAACATGATGGTTATGTATATTCAATAATACCCTTTACATTATTGCTACTAGCATACAAGGACATCCTTTCTCCAAACATATAGAGTAGGGTTGTTATGATCCTTTTCTCTTGTTGTGGGGATAACAGATAAGTTTTTAGATAGTGTCAACTCATAATCAAGACACCTCACAATTTTATGTTTTTGATTAAAAAAAAATTGCATGTTTAAAATAGAAGAGAAAATTACTGATTTCTTGTCTCTCACTAACAAGCTTGCATGTTTAAAATACAAGAGAAAATTACTGATTTTGTGTTTCTCACTAACAAGCAATGCCAGACATTATTATTCAAAAATACACAATGTGCAATGAGAACCACGGGAACCGAACTCAGTGACAATTTTAAGATCAAATTTTGATGGTATTATATTATATATTATTATTATTATTATATATATTATTATATTATATTATATTATATTATATTATATTATATTATATTATTATATTATATTATATTATATTATTATATTATATTATATTATACCTATATACTAAATGGTATGGAGAACTCCGTCGTTTTAGTTATATCGGATTGTCTCTTTGAATTTGCGTTCACACTACAACCGGTCCCTCAACTTCTACTTAATTTACACAACGACCCCTCGAGCTTACACTTTTCCAGGGGTAGAAAGCGTAAATATATAATTTTATTAAAATAAAAGAAACTAATTCCACCCGAATTTTTAACTTGAATGGTATGGAGAACTCCGTCGTTTCAGTTATATCGGATTGTCGTTTTGAATTTGCGTTCACACTACAACCGGTCCCTCAACTTCTACTTAATTTACACAACGACCCCTCGAGTTTACACTTTTTCAGGGGTAGAAAGCGTAAGTATATAATTTTATTAAAATAAAAGAAACTAATTCCACCCGAAATTTTAACGGGCCCCATCTTTTCGCTCGGTTCGAGTTAAATTTTTTCGAGACCACTGTTCAACTCGAAAAAACTCACGAACACAACGGGACTAACTACGCGCGAAACGGAAATCGTTAAAAAAACACTAAATATTTCGGGCTATATTTCATATCGCTCGGTGCGAGTTAAATTTTTCTGAAATCATCGTTCAACTCGAAAATATCTAACGAACACAACGGGACTAACTAAGCGCGAAACGGACATCGTTAAAAAAACACTAAACATTTCGGGCTGTATTTCATACATATACATACACGTACAACAAACAACTCAACCTATTAGATACATTAAGTACCAAACAACATATATCCAAATTCGACCGCACGTTGAATACAACCGTAGCAACGCGCGGTCGAAATTTTTTTTCTAGTTTTACACAATTTAAGTGATATCTTGTAGAACATTTTCTAAAAATGAGTATTTACTTTCATCAAAACCACTAACTATAAAACTATACGTGGTCCTATCTTTAAATTTAGCTTTTGTATTTTTTTGAACGGCAAATTTTATTAAACTTATAGCAAGAAACTAGAAGCAACAAAAAGAGAATACAACAACTACATAGGCTTTATAAATCAATCATTCTACGAAATATTATCTTTGCATCTACAAGATAATCAAGAAAAAGAAACCGATCTAATGGAACAAAGATATCCTCCTTTTTTTACCCGCTTCACCGAAATAAAGTAAATCGAACTTCCAAATAACCCAAACCACTGCATTGACTATTACAATTAAACATTTTCGTACTTGGCCTCGAAGCAGCCCAGTGATTACACCAATCTAACCATGCAACCCAGTTTTCACGACTGGCCAGATTTTCACGATTCCAGTACCACTTCTAACCATTTTCATCCCTTATTTCAAAGACTAGTCAGTTGGGCTCTATGTCTAAATGAAACAACCTACTAAAACGTTGACATGGTGGGTCAAATCCAACCCAATGATCAGTCTAGAACTTGACAGTTGTACCATTACCAACTTTACATCTTATCGGGTTAACAGGCAGAATGTTTTTCGTCCGAGCTACATCAAAAACTTTAAACATATTATTCCAAACTCTATTCATGGTGCAGCTGGAACTACCAATACCCCATACATGTAGTGACCCGAACTTTTCCATGTTTATATATATTAATTGAGATTGATATTTACATGATTAAATGTTTCCAACATGTTAAGCAATCAAACTTGTTAAGACTTGATTAATTGAAATATGTTTCATATAGACAATTGACCACCCAAGTTGACCGGTGATTCACGAACGTTAAAACTTGTAAAAACTATATGATGACATATATATGGATATATATATAGTTAACATGATACTATGATAAGTAAACATATCATTAAGTATATTAACAATGAACTACATATGTAAAAACAAGACTACTAACTTAATGATTTTTAAACGAGACATATATGTAACGATTATCGTTGTAAAGACATTTAATGTATATATATCATATTAAGAGATATTCATACATGATAATATAATAATTTAAAATCTCATTTGATATTATAAACATTGGGTTAACAACATTTTACAAGATCGTTAACCTAAAGGTTTCAAAACAACACTTACATGTAACGACTAACGATGACTTAACGACTCAGTTAAAATGTATATACATGTAGTATTTTAATATGTATTTATACACTTTTGAAAGACTTCAATACACTTATCAAAATACTTCTACTTAACAAAAATGCTTACAATTACATCCTCGTTCAGTTTCATCAACAATTCTACTCGTATGCACCCGTATTCGTACTCGTACAATACACAGCTTTTAGATGTATGTACTATTGGTATATACACTCCAATGATCAGCTCTTAGCAGCCCATGTGAGTCACCTAACACATGTGGGAACCATAATTTGGCAACTAGCATGAAATATCTCATAAAATTACAAAAATATGAGTAATCATTCATGACTTATTTACATGAAAACAAAATTACATATCCTTTATATCTAATCCATACACCAACGACCAAAGACACCTACAAACACTTTCATTCTTCAATTTTCTTCATCTAATTGATCTCTCTCAAGTTCTATCTTCAAGTTCTAAGTGTTCTTCATAAATTCCAAAAGTTCTAGTTTCATAAAATCAAGAATACTTTCAAGTTTGCTAGCTCACTTCCAATCTTGTAAGGTGATCATCCAACCTTAAGAAATCTTTTTTTCTTACAGTAGGTTATCATTCTAATACAAGGTAATAATCATATTCAAACTTTGGTTCAATTTCTATAACTATAACAATCTTATTTCAAGTGATGATCTTACTTGAACTTGTTTTCGTGTCATGATTCTACTTCAAGAACTTCGAGCCATCCAAGGATCCATTGAAGCTAGATCCATTTTTCTATTTTCCAGTAGGTTTATCCAAGGAACTTAAGGTAGTAATGATGTTCATAACATCATTCGATTCATACATATAAAGCTATCTTATTCGAAGGTTTAAACTTGTAATCACTAGAACATAGTTTAGTTAATTCTAAACTTGTTCGCAAACAAAAGTTAATCCTTCTAACTTGACTTTTAAAATCAACTAAACACATGTTCTATATCTATATGATATGCTAACTTAATGATTTAAAACCTGGAAACACGAAAAACACCGTAAAACCGGATTTACGCCGTCGTAGTAACACCGCGGGCTGTTTTGGGTTAGTTAATTAAAAACTATGATAAACTTTGATTTAAAAGTTGTTATTCTGGGAAAATGATTTTTATTATGAACATGAAACTATATCCAAAAATTATGGTTAAACTCAAAGTGGAAGTATGTTTTCTAAAATGGTCATCTAAACGTCGATCTTTCGACTAAAATGACTACCTTTACAAAAACGACTTGTAACTTATTTTTCTGACTATAAACCTATACTTTTTCTGTTTAGATTCATAAAATATAGTTCAATATGAAACCATAGCAATTTGATTCACTCAAAACGGATTTAAAATGAAGAAGTTATGGGTAAAACAAGATTGGATAATTTTTCTCATTTTAGCTACGTGAAAATTGGTAACAAATCTATTCCAACCGTAACTTAATCAACTTGTATTGTATATTATGTAATCTTGAGATACCATAGACACGTATACAATGTTTCGACCTATCATGTCGACACATCTATATATATTTCGGAACAACCATAGACACTCTATATGTGAATGTTGGAGTTAGCTATACAGGGTTGAGGTTGATTCCAAAATATATATAGTTTGAGTTGTGATCAATACTGAGATACGTATACACTGGGTCATGGATTGATTCAAGATAATATTTATCGATTTATTTCTGTACATCTAACTGTGGACAACTAGTTGTAGGTTACTAACGAGGACAGCTGACTTAATAAACTTAAAACATCAAAATATATTAAAAGTGTTGTAAATATATTTTGAACATACTTTGATATACATGTATATATTGTTATAGGTTCGTGAATCAACCAGTGGCCAAGTCTTACTTCCCGACGAAGTAAAAATCTGTGAAAGTGAGTTATAGTCCCACTTTTAAAATCTAATATTTTTGGGATGAGAATACATGCAGGTTTTATAAATGATTTACAAAATAGACACAAGTACGTGAAACTACATTCTATGGTTGAATTATCGAAATCGAATATGCCCCTTTTTATTAAGTCTGGTAATCTAAGAATTAGGGAACAGACACCCTAATTGACGCGAATCCTAAAGATAGATCTATTGGGCCTAACAAACCCCATCCAAAGTACCGGATGCTTTAGTACTTCGAAATTTATATCATATCCGAAGGGTGTCCCGGAATGATGGGGATATTCTTATATATGCATCTTGTTAATGTCGGTTACCAGGTGTTCACCATATGAATGATTTTTATCTCTATGTATGGGATGTGTATTGAAATATGAAATCTTGTGGTCTATTATTATGATTTGATATATATAGGTTAAACCTATAACTCACCAACATTTTTGTTGACGTTTTAAGCATGTTTAATCTCAGGTGATTATTAAGAGCTTCCGCTGTCGCATACTTAAATAAGGACGAGATTTGGAGTCCATGCTTGTATAATATTGTGTAAAAACTGCATTCAAGAAACTTATTTTGTTGTAACATATTTGTATTGTAAACCATTATGTAATGGTCGTGTGTAAACAGGATATTTTAGATTATCATTATTTGATAATCTACGTAAAGTTTTTTAAAACCTTTATCTATGAAATAAAGGTTATGGTTTATTTTAAAAATGAATGCAGTCTTTGAAAAACGTCTCATATAGAGGTCAAAACCTCGCAACGAAATCAATTAATATGGAACGTTTTTAATCAATAAGAACGGGACATTTCAATACACACCGTGGATTCTTCTGATTGTGTCAACCCAACTACCATTACTAGAATTTTAAAGTCTCCATAACTATTTACAAATAAGCGCCAAGATAAAACCTTATAGACTTCCATTCCCAAGGCCTCCTTTATCGATAAAAGCCAAAAAACTTTCCCACTTGACCCAAGAATATTCTTAACACCATTAGCCTTTCCCCATAAAATATCATACACAATTTTTCTAACTCTTTTAGAACCATTTCCAGGCATTTGAACAACGATAAATAATAAATCCATAGTCTTCCACGCACCGATTTGAGAAGAGCCAATCTTCCACCAAACGACAACATATTTGATTTCCAAGATGAAAGCCTCAAATGAAATCAATCAATTAAACTTTTCCGATTAGAAGTTTTATTCATATATGCACCCATAGGAAGGCCGAGATACGTAAAAAGAAAAATCCCTCTACTACACCCAGTTGTTCTGCAATGTTCTGTAATTCCATATTTTACTTGTGATATCACCCATGTTTTAACCTTAATATTAACAAAATTATAATGTTAAGGGGTTGATCAAACCTAAATCGTAATTGGTGGTTGTAGATTTAGACTTGAGTGCTTTATTTTGTGAAAAATGATGGATTGAATGTTTTAACTTCAATAATTGTGCAAACCTTGATTTGAAATCTGGATTCCAAGGGCGTAAAACAAATGATGCGATTAACCTTACTCGATTGGGTCGAATAAGTTAATATGTTGAGTAGAAGTTAACTCCGATGTCGACCGGAATCTCTATCGGAGTTGTATTTTCAGCTGGAGAATGCTACAGTACGAATTTTGGGTAGAGTAACATTAATGCATCCAGTGTTGTGTAATGAATGACCCTGCAGGTGTATTATAGATGTTTTCAGCTGGAGAATGCTACAGTACGAATTAATGTAACGAATTTTGGCTAAATAGACCTTGATGTGAAAATATGGTTCGTAACCTTTCGGTGCTTTATACCCGGGTGAGTGGTGCCGGTGTCCAACACACTTGTCCGGGTATGGGCTTATGTGAAGTCATGACCAGCTCTTATCCTGGACATTCATTCCCAAATGTGTACTTGAATAATCTTCTGGCCGGTTTGCTTAAGTACGGCTGGGAGAAGGTATTTCCTCCTTGACTGTTTATGCCAGTTAAATTCCAAAAGGAACGTCGTTCAAGTTATGAAAAATGTGCCTTATTGATACGCATCATTATGCATATCATCATGTCCCCCGAGTTTGGTGAGGTCAGCTGAGGCAACTGAATTACCAAACTTGAAGGAATATACCCCACATGGCTAATTTGACGTGCAATTAATGCATGCTGTAGTGACCCGTCCTAATCCACCTGGACGAAGTCTTCAACAGCTGGTCCCATTGTGAGGTACAAACCTCTATATGCCATGAACGACTCCAAGTATTATCTCTAAATGAGCAAATGCACAACGGAAGATTTCTTTCATACCTGAGAATAAACATGCTTAAAAGTGTCAACCAAAAGGTTGGTGAGTTCATAAGTTTATCATAAATAGTAAAATTCATCAATTTGATAGACCATAAGATTTAAATACAGTACACCTATCTCGTGTACGAAACCATTTTTCAATAATTCTTTGTAACCGTACACATATCTCGTGTACAAAATATCATACACATAACATGTGTATAAAATCATTCTCTCGATTCATAACATTCACATTTCTTTGCTTTCATAGCTTGGATTGGTAACCGACCTTAACATATAATGCGCATCAATAATATCCTCAAAACAGAACATCTCATCTGTATAATATATAAACCTCGAAGTACTAAACACCACGCACATTAGCTCTTCCGTCTAGTGAACATTCTGGGTGGGGGTGTTAAACCCGGTAGCTACCTTTAGGATTCGTGTGAATTAGGGCCATACCCGATTCTTATTCTTAGGTTACCAAGCAATAATAATCAGGGGAAAATATTCACAACCATTAGTGGCAATTATCACGTCCAACTAATTCAATAATAATCCACAGAACTTTTGTCTGCATAGTAATTCATTCGAGGAATGTTTTGCTTGTGTCTATCTCGTCAAACATTTATAAAAGCATTGTATTCGCAGTTCAAAATATATTTCAAAACCATTTAAAAAAGTAGTTGTAAAAACAGCGCATGTATTCTCAGTCCCAAAAATGTAAAGAGTAAAAGGGAATCAAATGAACTCACCATACTGTATTTTGTAGTAAAAATACATATGATGATATTGAACAAGTGTAGGGTTGGCCTCGGATTCATGAACCTCACACAAAAAGCTCTAAAAAAAGAAAATAACTGCCAATGCCCGGCCTCGAATTTAAGACCTCCCGCTTAAACTACTTCCTTCCAAACCACTGATACACTCATATGTTCTTGTTTTTATTCACGTTTTTATTCATTTAACCAAAACCCTCGGCCCAATCTATTAATTCCATAAATCCATTTACAACTCAAATGATCCATGATTTCTGCAGCCCAACAACAAGTATATTCCAGAAACGAATTGCAAAGATTTACAAGTTATCGATCCTAATCAGAAACTCTTAAGTCTTCGATTCACCAACATCTATCATAATCATAATATTCCATCATAATCACGTGATCACTATCAACCTAACATCAAAATCATCATAGTGACATGATCATCATCTCAACCTATTCACGATCATCATCATAGTATTTTCATCATCATACTTAATTCCTACTTCTATTATCAACATCATTATATTATCTTAATTACCATATATCCATAACCACATAAAATCATAACTTCATTACTTTCATAATATCATTATCTTCATGAACCCGACATCATCATCATAACCATATATCATCTAATCGTAATCATCATCACTAAATATTCCCGATTTCCATCATCATCATCTATTCAAGTTCTACGGCCCAAATTACTAAAAAACACAGCCCAAGTAATAGCTTTTATTTGCCAACCCACTTAACTAATAGGCCCAATAGAAAATACCTGAGGTAGCCCAACAGCAAAATACGTGGCCTATGGTTGATCTGGTAACACAGTTTGCGAATAGACAGGAACAATAATAAATAGCAAGAAAACCCTGCACACCTCACTATTTCATCATCAATACCACACCATCCACTATCATAAAAAAATATCGCTGTCTCCCTATTATAATACAAGTTTTACTGTTTCATGTGAAGAAAGAAGATCCACGTTTTCAAGCAATAATATAATACCTTGCATAAATCAAGTGGGGTTCTCCTAATTACAAAGTGTCGGCCAAAATAAGAATTAAAGAAAAGGCATGCCAAGTGGATTGTTTGTTTAATACTTTGTTGGCCACAAGGAAAAGGATTTAACACCTAATAGCTGTATCCATGATGGTTTATATAATTGGGTGTGTGTGTTTCTGTCACTGCAAAAGAGAAAGGAAAAAAAAATTTCATCACACCAACAATTGTTTTGATTTAAACAAAAATAAAGCAGCGGTTACAGGAGTATTTCAACGAAGTTTTTGGGTTTTGTTCTAAGGCTATGGTAGTGGTAAAACGAGATAGAGTGTGATGGTTGAAGTTGTCATGGAGATGGTGGAGCATGGTATCGATTGAAAACAGTAACAGCATTAGAATTTCTTTTAAGAGTTTTTGATGGTGTTTATGATGGGTTCAAGATCATAAGCTGAAACGAAATAGTGGTGATGGTTGTTTGTAATGAGGTTAACAACAATGGAAGTTTGTGATATTTCGGTTAATCGTGAAAACAGGATAAAACAGTATAGTAGCAGCTGTAGTCGTAGGCTGTGATAGTTCACCATGGTGGTTCTGGTGATGGGTGAAGGATGGTGTTGGTGGTGTCGGTTCATCAAGAAGAAAAAAAAAGGTAATTGCATTAACTTTGATATGTATTACTTGATGATCTTGTTTATCAAAAATAGTAAGGGTAGTATCGAGAATGAGCATGTGTAATTGAGTTTGGTGATCGAAGAAGATAAGTGGTTTTTGTATATGAATATGGATTAGCTTGCAGGTTGTTTATATATGGTGATGGAAAGAGGGTGATGATTATCGACAGAAGTATTCGACTAATTTTATTAATTTTTCTGTTTTTATTTAAATTACATTGTGAAGAAAGAATTATATAGATAGATAGAAATCTAATATTTGATTTCAGTAATTTCGATTGTCTGTATTGTAATTTGATTTGGACGTCTAACAATATTGAGTTAGAATCATACGATCAGAGAAAAAAATATATAATAAGGAAATATATAAAGTTGGATCGTGAATGCTAACTGAATCTTGGAGTGTTCTGTTGATTGAATTGGTGATTGGTACGAATTCTAAAAAGCAAAAATAGTTCGACAATTACAGGAAACAGATTTTGGTTCCTAGTCTTTGTATATACGGTTTTCTTTTATAATTGATAAATAAATAATTAAATAGATTAATATTATTAATAATAATTTTATAAATCATAATAATAATAATTAGTAATAACATTAACAATTATGATAATAATATTAATCATCATTAACAATATTAATGACAAATTGTATTATTTATATGTTATTATTAATAATTACTTTAATAATAATGGTAATTATATTTATAAAAGTAATAATATTAATAATAATAATGATATTAGAAATATAATATTTATAATAATAATAACACCAAAATAATACTAGTAATGATGATATAATAAAAATGATAATAATTAATAATAATCATCATAGTACTATACTAATAATTAATTATAATAATATTATTAGTAATATAACAATTTATATATATCAAGTTTCATATTAGTAGGTTATATTTATAATTACTAGTTTTTGATATTAATATTGAAAGTAATATTACTATAACAATTATTTTTAACTTATAATTTTAACTTAATATGTTACTATTACATACTATCATCTATGTGGTATTTAATAACTTATACTCAATATTTAATATTTATCCGTTATATATATATATATATATATATGTATGTATGTATTACAAACTACATATAATATTAATTAATTATGTTTAAGAATTATATATATTTGTATATGAATATATGTATGCATGTATATATATATATATATATATATATATATATATATATATATATATATATATATATATATATTGGCATAGATCTTAATTATCTAATATAATATTTTATTTAATTCTAATGTTTCAATGGTATTTATTATTTCACTTTATTATATATATTTACAGTTATTTATCTATATATATATATATATATATATATATATATATATATATATATATATATATATATATATATATACATATTTATTTACATAATTGTTCGTGAATCGTCGGGAATAGTCAAAGGTCAAATGACTACATGAACACAGTTCAAAGTTTTTGAGGCTTCACATTACAGACTTTGCTTATCGTGTCGATTATAGATTAAGATTAAGTTTAAATTTGGTCGGAAATTTTCGGGTCGTCACAGTACCTACCCGTTAAAGAAATTTCGTCCCGAAATTTGACCGAGGTCATCATAGCTAACAATAAAGTTGTTTTTATGACGAATATGAGTTTATAATTAGAGTTTTATTACCATAGAGTAATATGGATAAAATAATTCGATTTCTCGAAGGGTACAAGTGAAGCTATCACAAAAGTATGAAACGAATAAATGCAGGTTTGTCTTAACCGGTGACGTAGTCACGGTTGATTTCTGAAATTTAAGGGATTTTAGAAAAATCTTCGAAATCCAAAGATTTGATTCTTCGGCGAATAATGAAATTAGGATCTTCTTTGATTAAATACATTAATCTATTTTGACTTGTTCTGTCGGATATTTCACTATAAATCCACTCCCTTCGTTTCCTTTATATTTTGTAGTTCCATACTTTTGTTTTCTTTTCCCGACCTTAAGTTAAGCGAGTAGTGGTCCAAAATTTTGGAGTTTCGAATGATTTTAATGTTCTAAACAAGAAAGAACGTAATAGCATGATTTGATTTGTTAAATTACCAGAATCACTGAGAATAGAATTATCAAGTATCTACTTTCTTGATATGTTCAGAAGTTAAGCAGAATGAAAGAGCTATGTAACATGGCACATGATGACGTTATGATCTGTGAATCATCACGTTCCATTAGAAACTCAGCATGACTTACTGTAATATAATCACGTTGATCAAGTGTCATTATATTATACTAACTCATGCATCAATTTCTAACACTATTTAAAAATCATTCATAATTCAAATTCGAATTTTTCAGAATTTTAGAAACTAAAACAGTTTCTTTTATGATATATCACAGATAGAGCGGAGAGATAATTAATATTGGACAAAAATATTTATGAAGATATCTTCAGAAATATTGAGGATAATTATAATAAAAGATACCATGATATCTATTAATTCTAGAACCAAAGTGTGATGAAGAATTTCATTCACAATGATTTGTAATGATTAAGGAGCAAGGTAATCGCCAAAGATTTCATCAGAAACAGAATCATCAGGATTCTTTAAATACAGGGTTTGGTCCTTGTAATTTGTTCAGAGTCTCCTTCATGGTTTGCTCAATTCTTTATTATCAGACTTTTGACTGTTAAGGCAGTCTCCAGTTTTCACTACTTTATCAGCTTTATCAAAACTCAGAAAACTGATTCATAGGCTAAAGCACTTTTCAGAAATTCAGAATTGAAGATCATAATTCTAGGAGATAAATGTTATATGTATACATATAACTGTTGATATAGAACGCTGTGAGATTCGAAATAATGATTGATAATGCTCGGTAGTTGGTATGATACTTATTGTTGCAAGCTGTAGGTGAGTACATGATAGGGTTTCGATAAATGTAATGACTCTTTGAAAAGTCTAAGATCATGGAAGTTGCTGGTAAGTTTACTACTAATGTGGTGATATATAAACGGTTCTCCGGTAACGACGAAAGGCAAACGTATATATCAAAGTTATAATAAGACTTATTCGGTTGAAAGTCGAAGTTGATTTGCTGAAGCCGTGACAAAATTGGCTAATTTGGAAAGGGATTGCAAAGTTATTTTCGGTAATAACAACGCCAAAGGAGCTAGCACAGATACATGTTAAATGTTTACTCAGGTTCCAAGTGTTTTCAAGTGCATAACTATATGCATCGATCTTTTCTTCCATAGATGAAGTGCGGCTGGTTCATACTCTCGATCGAGGTATTTTCAAGAATCACGAAAGGTTTGAACGTAGATTGTAATCATTAAGATACAAATGAGGTTTAAGATGAAATCAAGTGGCAAACTTGAAGAATTGTTTAGTTTCATATGTTATAATCAATATTTTAATTCATTTTAATTGTCCAATGTTGGCAGTCCACAGTTAGCAGTCCACAATTAGTAATCCAATAATTCATATATAGTTTAATATATAATATTCAAATTAATTAATACATATTCGTGACCCATTGTATACATGTCTCAGACTCGATCACAACTCAAAGTATATATATTATTATAGAATCAACCTCAACCCTGTATAGCTAACTCGAGCATTACCGCATATAGAGTGTCTATGGTTATTCCAAATAATATATATAGATGCGTCGATATGATATGTCAAAACCTTGTATACGTGTCTCGATATTTAAAATGCGTAAAATAAATAACAGAAATTAAATGACGATAAATAAAATTGCGATAATAAAATGCGATAAATAAAATGTAATCAGTTAGCTAGGAACAGTTAGCTAGGAACAGTTAGCGTGGATTCTTAACAATATTTCTCATAGTTAATTTGTCTGTTTCTAACAAATTTTATTTTGTCCAATGTTTTCTTCATTATGCCACTTGTTAGATTCTGATAAGTCAAAATCCAAATATGAATTTGAATGCAAAATGGTTATTCTACGGTGAACGGATACGTATATCTGTGGATGTAAATAGGATAGTAAATGATTGTTGAATCAGATAGGAAGAATGTACAGTGTAACTTATTAATGTGAAATCTAAATATTTCTCGGGTATTACCTACCCGTTAAAATATTCTCATCATTAACAGTTTGTACAAAAGAATTTTCAATTACAATCTTTATGAAAATATATATACATATATATTTTCTTCAGATGTAATATAGATTTAATGAATTAATATAATATTAATCTCATTTGATTTTTCGGTTGGAACTAGAATAAATAATCTCTAAGACTTTAGAGATTACATAATCGTCGCCTAATAGTTCTCCAATGAAGTTATGAATCAATACTTCATCGTTGATTTTTATTAGTACACCTTGGTATCTATGGTGCGTACGACGATGATGCTCACGGAACAGATTTTGAAGTTGAGGTTTGCAGTGCAGATGTGGTTGTTGTGGATGGTGGTACTGGTTATGCTGCTGGTGCTGCTGATGCTCGTAGATATTGTACCATATTCTTCAGAGTCACTATTCGAGCGCGAAGCTCGTTGACTTATTCTATTATACCAGTATGATTGTCGGTTCGGACGAGCGGACGAATAAGATCCAGAATTTGAGATAGTATATAATCATGGTGTGATATTCGAAAAATGAGGGTGAAAATGGTGTTTCGGACTGGTTCGCCGGTAAATGCTTCAGGTTCTTCGCTAAGAGGGTAATGTGGTGGATGGAAGGGATCACCTTCTTCTTGTCTCCAATGATTGAGGAGGCTACAGATAATGCTAAAAACGAACATATATTTCATAGCATTATCCTTCAAGAAAGACAAGCTTTTAGTTGCAATTGTTCTATTTACAAGTGATATTCGTTTAAATAATAAAAGGTGAATACAAAAGACAGATTCGACGAATTGAAGACGCAAACGACCAAAAAGCTAAAAAGTACAAAGTACAATCCAAGTGGTTAAAATTATTGATGAGAAACGTCTAAAAGTTACAAGAGTACGAGCCGCAAAACGCAAAGTACAAGATATTAAATAGCACGAAAAGACGTTCAAAAATCCGGAACCGGGACCAGAGTCAACTCTCAACGCGCGACACAATGGACTAAAAATTACAAGTCAACTATGCACATGAATATAATATAATATATAATTAATTCTTAAAATTATATATATATATATATATATATATATATATATATATATATATATATATATATATATATATATATATATATATTATATATTAAAACCGTCGGCAAACAAGAAAACAAAGTTATGTGAGCTGTCCCTAGACTCCATGCGATTGCATGGCAAATGCAAAGGAAGCCCATGTGATCGCATGGCCCCAAAAGTCTGGCCACATCTATAAATTTCGCAGTTTTCGGCTGAATATCACACATATTATTCAATCTCTCTCTCTCACGATATATATATATATATATATATATATATATATATATATATATATATAACTTATAATTTTAATTTTAATTTAAGATTAATAATAATAAGGGTATGTTAGCGAATGTTGTAAGTGTGTAAGTCAAAATTCTGTCCGTGTAACGCTACGCTATTATTAATCATTGTAAGTTATGTTCAACCTTTTTAAATTAATGTCTCGTAGCTAAGTTATTATTATGCTTATTTAAGCCGAAGTAATCGTGATGTTGGGCTAAAATATTAAAGACGGGGTAATTGGGCTTTGGACCATAATTGGGATTTGGACAAAAGACCGACACTTGTGGAAATTAGACTATGGGCTATTAATGGGCTTTATATTTGTTTAATTGAATGATAGTTCGTTAATTTAATATAAAGATTTACAATTGGACGTAATTATAAATAACCATATACACTCGATCGGACACGATGGGCGGGATATTTATAAGTACTAATAATCGTTCATTTGACCGGACACGAGAATGGATTAATAGTCAATGAACTCATTAAAACAGGGGTGAATTACATGCAAGGACACTTGGTGTAATTGATAATAAAGTATTAAAACCTTATTACAGTTTAAGTCTCCAATTAGTTGGAATAATTGACATCGGGTATAAGGATAATTTGACGAAGACTCTCGCAAATTATATTTATGACTGATGGACTATTATGGACAAAATCGTATGGACATATCGAATAATCCAGGACAAAGGACAATTAACGCATGGTAATAAACTAAAATCAACACGTCAAACATCATGATTACGGAAGTTTAAATAAGCATAATTCCTTTATTTCATATTTTATCGCACTTTTATTTACTGTCATTTTATTTATTGCACTTTTAATTATCGTACTTTTTAATTATCGTAATTTTATTTATCGCATTTTAATTATTGTCATTTACTTTACGCTTTAAATTAAGTTATATTTATTTTTAATATTTTACATTAGGTTTTAACTGCGACTAAAGTTTTAAAATTGACAAACTGGTCATTAAACGGTAAAAACCCCCTTTTATAATAATAATACTACTTATAAATATATATATATATATATATATATATATATATATATATATATATATATATATATATATATATATATATATATATATATATATATATATATATATACAAATTTAGTTTTAAAAATATAGCGTTAAACTTGGTTAGATCCCTGTGGACGAACCAGACTTACTAAAAACTACACTACTGTATGATTAGGTACACTGCCTATAAGTGTTGTAGCAAGGTTTAGGTATATCCACTCTATAAATAAATAAATAACTTGTATAAAATTGTATCGTATTTAATAGTATTTTGTAGTAAAAATATAACTATTTTGTATACACCTCTGCGCACATCAAGTATTTTTGGCGCCGCTGCCGGGGACTTCTTAAACGCCGAAAGCGAAACGCTATATATATATATATATATATATATATATATATATATATATATATATATATATATATATATATATATATATATAAAAGATTTTTATTAAGTTTTAATTTCTTTTTGTAAAAATAGGTTTTAAATATTAAAAATACAAAAATATAAAAAGAAAAACGAAATATGTATATTTTTAAGAGTTTGTTTAAAATATAAAGTTTTTCTATTTTTATTTTAGTTTTTAAAAATTAAGTTTTTATTCATTTTATATAAATAAATTAAAAACAGAAAAAAGAGTAAAAGTAAACGGGCTACACTGTAGCAGCCCAACAATTGGCCTGGTACCCGAAGCCATGCGACCGCATGGATTTACAACACTCAGCTCATGCGATCGCATGAGCTGATTTGATAGGCCTGGTACATCAGTTAAATCGAATTAGGGTTTGATTTATATATAATTATTATTTATTAATTTAGATTAGTGTTTTGTTTTAATATTAATTAGTTTTAGTTTTATTTATTTTGTATTTTTAAGTTATAATTAGTTGTATTATTTATAAAATTAATACTTTTATAAAATAAATAATATAAAAATAATATTTTTATAAAAATTGTATTTTTATAACTTTAAGCCTATTTTAATATTTTGTATATTTTTAATCGTTAAAGCGTAATTTTATAATTTTTCGTTCGTAATTAGTTCGTAACTTAGTATTTTGCCGTAGTTATTTTATATTTCTAGATTTTTAGACTTTGCCGTAAAATCCCTTAAGTGCTTTTTCTTTAGACTAAGATTTAGGTGCTTTAGAATTTTGCGACGCCTTTTTAAAATTTTAGTGACTTTTAAGTTATTGCCATTTTGGATATAGAATTCTTTTAAGCTTTAATACCTTTAGACGCAACTTTTAATATTTAGTTTTTAGACTTTTGAGTTTCGACGCTTTTCTTTCTTATTTTTATTTTTCGACCTTTTATTTTTTTCGACATTTTTCGACGTGCTCTTTTTCTTTCTTATTTCTCGACGCTCTAGTTTTTAGGACATAGAATTTTCTATTTCTTCTCTAAAATTTCAAAACGAAAAATTATTTTAAGTGGTTAAATTTATAGACATCCAAAATTTTCTGGTTCGTAGTAATAGCTGGATTTGTTAGTGGCGAGTTGTGGGCTTCCGATTTAAAGGGTCCTGGCTACCTGCTGCATCTATTGGCTATTCGAAACGTGGGCAAAATCAGAAAAGTCTATTAATTTGATAACTTATATAATTTTTATCTTTTATAACTAATAGGATATTCAGTGAATGCACCGAGCAAAACGTTCACCACCTGTAACTCGATCAAGACATCTAGCCAATATTGTCATCGTTGATTTTTCTTTAGAATCATCATCTAGTCGACCAAGTACTCCAATTCAAATTTCCGATAATCCATTTTTTGAACCCGACCTCACAATTGAGAATCCGGAGGATATTCAGGGATAATTCAAAGATCCTGAACCACTAATCATTCCTCCTGAATCATAAATCACTCATCCAGAGATTGTCGAGGAAGAAACCATTAAGTTAGAATCCTCTAGTGATTCAGATTTAACAAATTCAATCATGGAAAATCTGGAACCTCTAAGTATGGAAGACCGAATGAGAGCTAAACGCACTGGCCAAGGTCACGCAATTACTCAACCAGACATTAATGCGCCAGATTATGAAATCAAAGGACAAATCCTACATATGGTAACTAATCAATGCCAATTTAGTGGTGCACCGAAGGAAGATCCAAACGAACATCTTCGTACCTTTAATAGGATCTGTACTCTATTTAAAATCAGAGAAGTAGAGGATGAACAGATCTATCTCATGTTATTTCCCTGGACTTTAAAGGGAGAAGCCAAATATTGGTTAGAATCGTTACCTGAAGGGGCGATTGATAAATGGGATGTCTTAGTTGAAAAATTTCTTAAACAATTCTTTCCGGCATCTAAAGCCGTGAGACTTCAAAGAGAAATTGTTACGTTCACGTAAAAGCCAAATGAAACTCTATATGAAGCATGGACAAGATTTGGAAAGTTATTGAGAGGATGTCCGCAACATGGTTTAGACACTTATCAAATAATACAACTATTCTACCAAGGATGCGACATCACTACACGAAAAGACATCGATACAGCAGCTGGTGGTTCCATTATGAAGAAAACCGCAACTGAAGCTTACAAAATTATTGATAACACTGCTTCCCACTCACATGAGTGGCATCAAGAAAAAGATATCGTTAGATCATCTAAAGCGGCTAGAGCCGATTCTAGCCATGACTTCGATTCCATTTCCGCAAAGATAGATGTTGTCGAGAGACGAATGGAAAAGATGACTAAAGATATTCACTCAATACGAATTAGTTATGAGCAGTGTGAAGGACCACATTTGACAAAATATTGTCTCAGTATTGAACAAACAATGGAACAAAGAGAGAATGTTTAATACATAAACCAAAGGCCTGGAAATAATTATCAGAATAATTATCAACCGCCAAGACCAATCTACAATCAAAATCAGAATTATAACTGAAATGTTCCATACAACAACCAACAAGGTCCTAGCAATCAACAAGTATCCAATAATACTTACAATCATCAAAGACCTATTTTTCAAAATAAACCACCACAAACCGATGATAAAAAGCCAAATTTAGAAGATATGATGTTGAAGCTAGTTGAATCTCAAACGCAGTTATTCACATCTCAGAAACAAACCAATGAACAAAATGCTCAAACATTTAGAAATCAACAAGCTTCTATTCAAAATCTGGAACAAGAAGTGAGTTATCTAGCAAGGTTAATAGGTGAAAGAAAACCGGGAAGTCTACCTAGCGATACAAATGCTAACCCCCAGAATGAAACAGCTAAAGCCATTACCACAAGAAGTGGTATTACACTTAAACCAACTGAAATACCTGTAATTTCTGATGACTCTATTCCTACTCCACAAGAACAACAACCTGAGCAAGATAAGGAAAAAGAACCGGCAGTTGAAAATGTTAATGAAGATAATACAGTTAAGGCAAAGCCTTATGTTAAACCATACCAACCACCACTTCCTTACCCAAGTAAAATGAGAAAAGAAAGACTTGAAGCCGAGCAATCTAAATTCTTGGATATGTTTAAACAAATAAATGTAAATCTTCCTTTCATTGATGTGATTTCAGGAATGCCTAGATATGCTAAATTCTTGAAAGATCTAATCACAAATAGAAAGAAAATGGAAGAACTCTCGGCTGTTACAATGAATGCTAATTGTTCTGCAGTGCTGTTGAATAAGATACCAGAAAAATTATCAGATCCAGGACAAGAGTGTTACCTTTTCTGTTGATAGAGCCATGCAACAACCACAATCTGCAGATGATACATGTTATTATATTCAAACTATAGATTCACATGCAGAATTGTTAGAAGAATTTCCAGAATTACAAGGAACAGGAGAATGTTCTTTAGGAGAAGGAACTGAACCAATTGATGAAGCTGAAATGTTAGCCACACTTATGGCTAATGAATATGAACCAACAACAGAAGAACTTCAAATGCTAAAAGAAGAAGACAGATATCGATACAAATCATCGATAGAAGAACAACCGATATTAGAGTTAAAGCCACTTCCAAACCATTTGGAATACGCTTATTTACATGGTGAATCTAAATTACCTGTAATAATCTCGTCTTCTCTTACGGAAAATGAAAAATCTCGACTCATTTCTGTGTTGAAAGCTCATAAACCAGCTATTGCATGGAAGATTCATGACATTAAAGGCATAAGTCCTTCGTATTGCACACATAAAATTCTTATGGAAGAAGGTCATAAAACCTATGTGCAATGCCAACGAAGACTAAATCTTAATATGCAAGAAGTTGTTAAGAAAGAAATTATTAAACTGCTAGATGCAGGTTTAATTTATCCAATCTCTGATAGTCCATGGGTAAGCCCAGTTCAATGCGTACCTAAGAAGGGTGGCATGACTGTCATCACAAATGAAAAAAATGAACTTATTCCTACTAGGACTGTAACAGAATGGCGAGTTTGTATTGATTATAGAAAATTAAATGATGTCACCAGAAAAGATCACTTTCCCTTACCTTTCATTGATCAAATGTTGGAAAGATTAGCTGGGAATAGTTACTATTGTTTTCTTGACGGTTTCTTTGGATATTTTCAAATTCTAATCGCACCCGAGGACCAAGAAAAAACCACATTCACGTGCCCTTATGGTACTTTTGCTAACAAACGCATGCCATTTGGACTTTGCAACGCCCCTGCAACCTTTCAAAGGTGTATGATGGCGATTTTTCACGACATGATAGAAGAATGCATGGAAGTTTTCATGGATGACTTTTCATTCTTCGGTGATACTTATGAAATATGTCTAGTTAATCTTGAACGAATGCTTATTAGATGCGAGCAATCAAATCTAGTACTTAATTGGGAGAAATGCCATTTCATGGTTAGAGAGGGCATCGTTCTTGGTCATAAAATTTCAAAGGAAGGAATTAAAGTGGATAGAGCTAAAGTAGATGTAATTGCTAAACTTCCACATCCCACCAATGTTAGAGGAGTTAGGAGTTTTCTAGGGCATGCCGGTTTTTACCGACGTTTCATAAAAGATTTTTCTAAAATTGCCACTCCTATGAATAAAATCCTAGAAAAGGATGCTCCATTCATCTTTTCAGATGAATGCATCAAATCTTTTAATATTCTTAAAGAAAAACTCACTAATGCGCCGATCATGATAACTCCAAATTGGAATTTACCATTTGAACTCATGTGCAATGCAAGTGATTTTGCAATGGGAGCCGTTTTAGGACAAAGGATTGAAAAACGATTTCAACCTATCTATTACGCTAGTAAGACGTTACAAGGAGCACAAACGAATTACACAACTACTGAAAAATAACTCCTTGCTATTGTCTTTGCTTTTGACAAATTTCGTTCATATTTCGTTCTAGCTAAAACGGTGGTCTATACCGACCATTCTGCTCTTAGATACCTATTTTCAAAACAAGATGCTAAACCACGATTAATCCGTTGGATCTTACTCTTACAAGAGTTCGATATTGAAATCCGAGACAAAAAGGGAGCAGAAAATCTCGCCGCTGATCATCTTTCTCGTCTTGAAAATCCTGAATTAGAAGTTCTAAATGAATCAGCCATACAAGATAACTTTCCTGATGAATATCTATTGAAGATAGATTATAGTGAAATTCCATGGTTTGCAGAATATGCAAACTACTTAGTATGTTGATTCCTTGAAAAAGGGTTGTCGTACCAAAAACGAAAGAAATTCTTTAGTGATATAAAACACTATTTCTGGGAAGATCCACATTTGTTTAAAAGTTGTCCCGATGAAATAATACGCTGATGTGTATTCGGAGATGAAGCCAGTCAAATCTTAAACCATTGTCACACAGGAACAACAGGAGGGCATTATGGGCCTCAACTCACAGCAAGAAAAGTTTACGATGCTGGATTCTATTGGCCTACAATTTTCAAAGACGCACACCTTCTTTGTAAATCCTGTGATGCTTGTCAAAGGGCCGGAAAAATAAGTCAACGTGATGAAATGCCACAAAATGTCATTTAAGTATGTGAAGTATTTTACATTTGGGGTATTGACTTTATGGGTCCATTTCCAAAATCTCATAATAATCTCTACATTCTCGTTGCCATTGATTATATATCTAAATGGGCGGAAGCACAAGCTCTCCCAACTAACGATGCACGAGTTGTAGTCAACTTCTTAAAAACGTCTTTTTACAAGGTTTGGAACACCGAAAGCTTTAATAAGTGATCGGGGTACTCATTTTTGTAATAATCAACTTGAGAAAGTTCTCAAAAGATATGGAGTAACTCATAAAATCTCAACCGCTTATCATCCACAAACAAGTGGACAAGTTGAAAATACCAACCGAGCTTTAAAACGTATTCTAGAGAAAACCGTAGGATCAAATCCGAAGGAATGTTCCATAAAATTGGAAGATGCACTCTGGGCTTTTAGAACAGCCTACAAAACTCCAATTGGAACCACACCTTTTAAACTCGTTTACGGAAAAGCATGTCATCTTCCAGTAGAAATTGAACATAAAGCATTTTGGGCTTTGAAGACATGTAATCTTGATTTACATGAAGCCGGACGTCTACGGTTAAGTCAATTAAACGAATTAGAAGAATTAAGACATGAAGCATACGAAAATTCATTAATCTATAAGGAAAGAATGAAGAAATGACATGATAAAAGAATCAGAAGTTCAAAAGAATTTAAAGAAGGAGACATAGTTCTTCTTTTCAATTCACGATTCAAGCTATTTCCTGGAAAATTAAAATCAAGATGGTCTGGACCATTCATAGTCAAAAGAGTTTTCCCATATGGAACAGTAGAATTAATAAATTCAAATGGAATTGAATTTAAAGTTAATGGTCACAGAGTTAAACATTACATAGATAATCCAATTTTAGGTGAAGATGAAGTTAATCACAATTTCGATACCACATCTAACTAAGTGTGGGAAGATTCGAATCTTTTTAGGGTAATATGTATTTCTATTAGAGTTAGATATTCTGTTTTTGTGTAGTTTTCGAGAATGGAATCCGAATAGTCTTTCCCTAGCAGACCCTAAAGAACTAGTCTTCTCCCTCCATTCTGAATTTTTAATTTTTTTTAGGTTTTACGAGATGAAGAATTCCTTTGATCTGAACCATGGTCTACTACTACATGCTATGATTACTAAATGTAATAATAACATCTTCCCGAGTGAACCGGTATCATTCGTAAGAGGAAAAATGGACGAAGTAAGGAGAGAACTCAGGAAAGATCATCGTAAGACACATTTTGGTAAAGGAAAATCAAAATCTGCAACAAAAGAAGAGCACGATACCTTGAAAGATGTCATAAATGCGGAAAATGGTCACACGAAGGTAAATGTTCAAATAATCAAACATATTCAAATACCGAATTTGTTACTCTATGCAGAGAAGGACCGTTCATATGTTTAGAAGAAAAGTTATTAAAGAATCGAGGTTACGCTTATGTAGCTATGGAAAACCAAATCACACGACTCTCTTATGAGTCAGCTAAAGCAGGTCTCTAAGAATTCTATCTCACAGGTAAGTATGTACAGTTTTAATTTTTATTTTTATTTATTGCTTTTAACCTTTTGATAATAAACGCTGAATCATTCGCTATAAAGTATTAAATTGATATTCAAATAAAATTAGGTATGCGAAATCGAAATTATTGATATCATACAAAAATTTATTACATCACTGCGAAATTTACCATTTATTCTTAAGGTATAAATATCTTTAATCAATCAACCCAAAATATTTCAAAAAATCGTCAGGAGTAAAACTAGGTTATGGAATCGAAATTACTTTACCGAAAAGAGGGCGTATATTTTTGATAATATTTGATTGATTAAAGTGGGATAAAAGAACAAAAAGATTTTTAATTTTATCTTTACCATGTTTTTAAAATTAATATTATAAATTTTTAAAATCAATATATTTAAGTTTGTAAATATTTTAAACTACTATTTTTAAAATAAGTTTGTAAAATTAAAAATATTAATTATATTTATATGAATTTTTAATTTTATACATTTTAAATTTAAGTTTGGTGAGAATTTAAAAACAAAAATTTACTTTATTTCACTAAGTTAAAAATATGATTTTTAAAATTCGTCGTGAGTTGAAAACTAGGTCGTTGAACCAAAATTGCTTTACCCAAGGGAGGGACGAGAAATTTTTATTATCATTATTTTTAATCTTATTTGATTTAAAGTATGCCAAAAACATTAAAAAACCCAAAAATCTTTGCTTTTAAAACGACGCTTAAAAAGTAACAAATTTTAAAACTTTGTTGAGATACGGACTAGGACAACGATCCGAAACGCCCTCATTCTTAAAAAGAAACAAATTTCTAAAATTTATTAATTTATGTTTTATTAGTTAAAGGTTTTTGTTAAAAAAAAAAAAGATCAGACCCCATGCGATCACATGGGGTTTCCTTTTCAAATCCATGCGGTCGCATGGAGGCAAAATGCTGGCCAGGATCATAAAGTCAGTCGAGCTGTTCTGTACTCACACAACTACACACACATACACGAAAAACACAGCAAAACACCCTCTAAAATCATCAATTTTTCAGCAATTTCAACCAAATTTCATTCTACAATTAGCTCTAATCATGTCTTTCTTCAGATGGGGAGGCAAGAAGGTAAAGATTTCACCCCTAAACTCTTTAAATTTTCAGTTTTAGTGTTCTTGAGCTAATTTTTACCTAATTTAATTTTGTTAATTTCTAGTGTAATTAGAGTTAAATTGTTAGTATATTATGCATATATAACCTAGATTGATGCTATTTAACATGATTTGAAGCCAAAAACTTCAAAAATTTTAGAAATCTAGGGTTTGTGTTCTTGAGCAATTTGGGCTTTTTGATATAAACAGGTTATGGCCAATTTTTATCATGAATTATTGCTAAATTAAGTAGTGTAACATGTTTAGGTAGTTAAATGATCCAAACATTGATCCTAAACATGAATTTTGAGAATTAAAGTGGACTTTTTAATTCTAAAATTCATGAACTTGATTAAATTGATGTAAATGCCATTTGAAACTTGTTCAATTGCTAATAATGATTATTTTGACATGTTATTTGAATAGAATGCTTATGAAATTTGTAAACATTTTCATATATGCTTATTTGAAAAAGTGTAGAATTGATAAAAATATGAAAATGAGTATGAGTTTAATATGGATTAAACATGTTATTGTAATTGTTTCAAGTTGTTATTTTGCTAACACTAATGCATATTTGGATGCACAAATTTTGTGTTTAATGTGTTTTGCAGAAATATACCGAATCTGACGGTGGATCATCATCCAGACAACCTGAAAACGATCCCGGACCAAAAATGCAATATGAACCATAACCTAAACAGGAACAACAACAATAACAACCTGATCAACACATACCATACTATGATCCGCAACAAGAATATGTTAATGCCTACGTATAATTTCCGATTCATCCAATAATAGAACACCCAACGATTCAGGAAGAACAGTTGCATCCTAATTTGAGATTTGATCGAAGTTAGAGAGATTTCTCGACATACCAAAGTAACAAATTTAAACTGGTACCGAAAAATGTAGAAGTGCCGAGGGTAATCGATTGGGAGCCTTTGGAAAGGGTCCAACTAGTTAACTCAGTTAGGCAGCATCTGATCCAAAGGTATGAGAACTCTTCTTTTCCTGATTGGGAACGTTTATTCATCATTCGTAGGCCTGTATATAAAGAATGGTGTGTTGAGCTTATGAGTACTATATCACTTAATGCGGATGTAGTTAGGTTAGATGATAGGAATTTTCTTAAATTTTTACTTGGCCGTAGGATGTATAGGATGTCCATGTTGGACATGGCCAGGGCTTTACAGATTTACACTCCTGGTGAATTACTACTACCTGATTGTACAAATTTGATTTATCATGGTGAAAGGGTAGATAGGAATTTTGACGCGGACGCCGTCTGGAGGCGTATGTCAAATTATAATGTTTTTACGTTGGGAGGAAGACACTCCTATTTAGATATTAACAAAGCAGAGCTACGTATTATACATAGATTTTTAGCTAATTCGATTATACAAAGAGGTAAAAACAAGGAGAAGATGACCTTACACGATTTATTTTACCTTAAGTGTATTTGAAACACTAGAAGCTTTGTTAATATCCCCTACTGTGTTGGTTTTTATCTGTCCAAAATGGTGGCAGGAATACAGGACGGGGGAATAATAAGAAGAGGTATTTTTGTTACTCTCATTGGAGAGTATTTGGGTGTAGATAGGGATCAAGGGGGTCTACTGATGGTGTGTAGGGAATAGGTTGAGACTTTAGGATTGCGGGTTTATCAGGGTGCAAAGGTATTAAAGAGCAGACGCAATCAGGCAGTACCATATGATGGTCATTATCCACAGGTAGAGAGAGGTTCAGATGAGGAAATGGAGGAACCGGATGACATTAGGGATGTCATTAGGGAGGCTATTACTGACGTTTTCCAGCGTATAGATGAGGTAGAAATGACAAACAAGGCTAGACATAGTCAGTTCGAGCAGTGGCACGCTGAGAATGTGTACGAGCATTCCAGGCAATGACAGCATAATAGATGGCACTATCATCAGCATCAGATCATATGCCAGCTATCATCTCAGGTACCAAATAACTACATACCAACCCGACCTGCTTACTATCCTCCACACCAGCCCGATATGTGACCACCATTTACTCTCTACAACCCTAACCAGGCCTATCAGTACACCTATAACCAACCGTGGAACCTGACCGACGACATGAACTGGAACCCCTATCCAGATTGATACAGTCCCCGTTGGTGAATTTCTATGATTTTTATCTTTTTATTATTTTTATTTATTTATGTTTTGTAACAACCCTCACTTTTCGACTTCTAAATTTCTGAATTAACCCTAGGGTTATATGTCTGACTATATGTATTAAGGGTTGTTATATACAATTAAATATTAATCGAATAGTAATTTTTAGTCAACAATGTACGCTTAAATAAATAATATATTATTAATTTATATAATTTGACATAATTTAACTAAGTATATAAACTTTGTATCACTTTTATTATTTAGTTAATGTAATATATATTTAACTATATAATAAATCCAATTATATATAAATGTAATAATATTTACAAACTTACTAAAGCTATAGTTTAATAATTAAAATCATAATTATTATTAAAAATACAAAATACCGAATTATTTATTATTTTTATGCAAAATTTGTATTTATTAATTAAATAAAAAAAATAATAAAATATTATTGACAAATATTCTTGGAAAAACATTAAATAAATTTGTTTATTTATATAAAAAAATCCTTAAAATAAATAAAAAATAAATAAAAAATAAATAAATTACTTTTTAATTAAAACTTTTAAATAAAAAAAAACTACTTTTATTATTTTATTTTGTGCATTATCCCATGACCTAACATTTAATACTTTTTAATTTTAAAATCCCATTAAGAATTAAATATTTCTTTTTCTTTTAATTATTTTATTCTTTTTACCTAATTTTTTCAAGTATAAATACCCCTCATTTCTCATTCAAACTCACACCAAAATTTCTCTCATTCTCTCTTTGAAGAATTACTACTAGTAAGTATTCTTTTCTTACTTTTTATTTTTTTTACTTTTTACTTTTTACTTTTTACTTTTTACTTCGGTTATTATTTTTACCGAAATATGTAAATAATGTTATAAACTATATGCAATTAAAAATAAAATAAATAACATGTATACACTATTACTATTACTAACACCTATAACCTACTACTTATATTGTAACATAAAAACGTTTTGGGATATGTATTAGAGATGTATAGATCTTCGAACTTTCTTGACGAATGGTTTCTATGAGATTCTAGGCAGAGGGTTTGGATTTCCGATTTAAAGGGTCCTATGGCTCAAGCCCCTAGATCTAAATTAGCCATTTGAAGGGAAAGGGGTGATTGGAAGCTTATCTAATACGGCAAGTATCATAAAATGGAAAACACTGATAAAAGTAGAAACTCTCTAGTCATAGAAACTTAGTAAAATAAGAAACTTTCTAAAAATGGAAACTTTATAAAAATAGTAACTTACTAGGAATAGAAACTTAGTAAAACAAACTATACTTAAACACATACTTAAACTAAAACATGGGCAAAACACTTAACTACTCTTAAATGTCAATAGGTTGACTTTCCTTCTCACTCGTTCAACTCTTTATTCCGAGGAATAACTCTCTCTCTACTTATTAAGGTGAATTCATAGCCCCTCTTTAATTGCTAGCAAACTTACTTACTTTTACTTGGGGTGAGACACATGCTGTTTTTACTTTTTACACTTTAGACACAAGTACCAAACTGCTAAACTATGCTATACCCGGCTATGTCCGACTAAGTCCCTACAGTGATATTTTTAATTGCTGCGGCATGCTTAATTATTGGGGGTAGGCCTATCGGGAGTAACGTCCCCGATACATTTGACCAAGTCATTGTATTACTTAATAATGAAATTAAACCGACAAGGACAGACACAACTTGTCATGGGGCAAACTTGAACGTTTAGTCTAAATATCACGCATTGGCATAACTTTTTGATCCTGCGAGAGATCAACTTTACAAACTAAATCTTGTGGTCTAAAACAATGACAAACTTTTTGTTAAACCTATGAACTTCACTCAACCTTTTTGGTTGACACTTTAGTATGTTTTGTCTCAGGTGCTGTTTGATTCAAGCTCTTATACTTACTGCTTATGTGATGCTACTTGGACATAGGATCAAGAGATATCGCATTTATTACTTCTGCATGTGAACATTTACGATATTGTTATTCCTGTCATTGTAACGACATTTCATTTTCCACTGCGTACTCATTAAAGTTAAATTCATTATTTAGTATTGTTCTCGTTTATTATAATATGTTGGTATGTTTTGATAATAGTGACGTTCCTTCCAGACCCTATTGGGAGGATGTTACAGATTGGTATCAGAGCATAACCAGACTATTATAGAGAACCAGGATTGCATTTTTATGTGTGCCTTACTTGTTAGCTAGGGTGCCTTAGAAATCTAGGAAACTATAACCTTTCATGCCTTAGACTTTAAAGCACTTAGGATTTTCCTTATAATCTTAAAACATATGCCTTACAATCCTATCCTAAAACTGATCAAAATCTCCTTCCTAATGTTAGGATGTCTAATTATCATCAAAAGACCAAAATGAATCTTTTCAAGCTAACCGAAAAAGATACTAAAAGGTCTTCCACAGAAAGACCAGTCCAAAGTCCACCTTATGGCTTTGGTGGTCCTCCCTCACCAAATTATAGTCCAAATACTACTCTAAAGTTACATGGGTCTCCTGAATACTATCCAACCCCGAGGAATAAAGACAAGAGGAAATGTCTTGAAGAAACTGGGCCGTCAAAGAAAAGATCCCGATCTCCTTCCTACGATGAAGTTGATGCCAAGTACGAGCTCATGAATCTGCGAAAAACAACCGATGACCTTATTCGACATATTGCAAGGATCGATGCTCAAATGAAGGAAAAAGACCTAGCGATCAAGAAGCTCATGGAGGAAAATGCTGAGCTAAAGAAAGAAATTATATACATACATTTGTTTTATCCCATGACCGATGTGGACTTTGGTTTGCACCCTTACAAGAAATGCCCGATGAGGGAAGCAATCTCTCTCCTACCTAAGAGAAGATGTTGACTTTAGATTGAAGATGGAGGAAAACCGTGTGAATAATCAACTTTCTATGAGGGACCACAAGTACCATGTAATCAACAATGGTGTTTCTAATCTTTATGATAATCTCGAATTCCTGCATGAGAAACAAAAGGCGAAGAATGAGAAAGTTGAGAAGTTTATGAAGAAGGTTGAGGACGAGAAGAAGAGATATGAAGACTACTTCAATCTTAATATTTCCTAATTTATTTTTCCAAATTTCTTATCTATGTAAAGGCTATGCCTTAAACTATTTCTATTTCCGAATCGTGTAATAAAGGTTTGTTTAATGTCTCGTTCTTAATAATATAAAGTGTTTCGTTCATATCATATTCATCTTTATCCCGCTTAAAAATTCTTCAAACTTATGACCTATCAGATTTATCAAACTTCTATACACCCTTATGTAGTGGAGAATCATGGTTCGTCCAACTGCACCAACTCTTACCACGATGTCTCATAACTTTCTCGTTTGACCACGTCCATTTCATAACTTTCACAACTTCCATAACTTTCAAAGGTATGAAAGTTGACCAAGTCTATAAAGAGTGCAACTTAAAACTAGCCAACCATGACTCGACAAGTTCGTAACTATTTTCATGGATGACGTTTTGATCTACTCCAAGAGTGAGAAAGAATATGAGCAACATTTGCAAATTCATTCTTAAGAAGAAGAACAACTCTACGCAAACTTTTTCAAGTGCAAGTTTTGGCTTAAAACCGACATGTTGTCGATCCAGCTAAGATTACTGCTATCCTTAATACATTATATTAGAAATCATCATTTATCATATCCTGACCTTATGGAGTGACCTTGGAATGAAAATATGAACTAGTGAAATATAATGACGGTGGCCAACGTGATTATATTACGGTAATTCATAGAAAAATTCCAATATCATGACGTATGGAATAGAAAGTGATTCAAAGAAAACTCTCAAGCTATCTGTTCAAAAACCCAAATGCAAGAAGAAAAAAGATCATCTTGATATTAGTAGATACCAAAGACTGCGAAGCATATTCGTCAATTTTTGGGACTTTCCGGTTACTATCGGAGATTCATAAAAGATTTTTCCCTATTTGCCAAACCTCTTACGAAGCTAACTCAAAAAGGGAAGAAGTTTGAGTGGTTCGAAGAACAGGAATCTGCTTTCAAGATTCTGAAAGAGAAGTTGACCACAGCCCCGATTCTATCTTTACTTGAAGGTACTGACGATTTTGTTGTTTACTGCGATGCCTCAAAGCAAGGCTTTGGTTGTGTTTTAATGCAGCGTGAAAAGGTTATTGCCTACGCATCTAGACAGTTGAAGAAACACGAGGAGAACTATACCACACACGACCTTGAGTTAGGTGCCGTGGTATTTGCATTAAAGAGATGGAGACATTATCTATATGGTACCCAGTTTACGGTGTACACTGACCATAAAAGTCTTCGACACATCTTTGATCAAAAACTACTGAATATGAGGCAAAGCCGATGGCTCGAGTTATTGAACGATTATGACTGTAAGATGGAATATCATCCTGGCAAGGCAAACGTAGTTGCCGATGCCCTCAGTCGAAAAGATGATGTTAAACATGTTCGTGCCTTAAACCTGAAAATCAAATCAAATCTTATATCACGAATCTTCGAAGCTCAACTGGAAGCTATTAAACCAACACTTATCAAAGGTGAAGGACCTATCGGTTTCGAGAACTAACTCCAAGTGAAAGCTAATGGTACACGGTACTTGGGCAACAGAATTTGGGTTCCTCGCTTCGGTAATCTCCGTGAACTAGTCTTGGATGAACCGCATAAGACTAGATATTTTATTCATCCGGGTTCCAGTAAGATGTACCACGATGTGAAGGAATTCTACTGGTGGCCTAATATGAAAGCCGACATTGCTACTTATGTTAGTAAGTGTCTCACATGTTTGAAAGTCAAAGCTGAACATCAAAAGCCTTCTGGTCTGTTGACACAACCCGATATTCCGTAGTGGAAGTGGGAATGTATCGCTATGGACTATATTACTAAATTGCCCAAGACTTCTAGTGGCAATGATACTATATGGGTCATAGTAGATCGTCTTACTAAATCTGCTCATTTTTTACCGATCAAGGAGACCGACAAGACGGAGAGATTGTCACAACTGTATATCAAAGAAATTGTCTCTCGTCATGGTGTTCCTATATCAATCATATCCGATCGCGACAGTAGATTCACTTCCAGATTCTGGAAATCCTTACAATCTGCTCTTGGATCTCAAATCGACATGAGTACTGCTTATCATCCGCAAACCGATGGTCAAAGTGAACGAACCATTCAAACATTGGAAGATATGCTTCGCGCTTGTGTTATTGACTTCGACAAAGGCTGGGATAGACATTTGCCTTTGGTTGAATTCTCTTACAATAATAGTTACCACTCAAGTATTAAGGCTGCACCTTTTGAGGCCTTATACGGACGAAAATGTAGATCCCCACTGTGCTGGGATGAATTAGAGGACAGACAGTTAACTGGTCCTGAAATCATACACGAGACAACCGAAAAGATAGTTAAGATTAAGAAACGAATAGAAACTGCCCGCAGTCGACAGAAGAGCTATGCTAATAAAGGTCGGAAAGATTTGGAATTCCAAGTTGGTGACAAAGTCATGTTGAAAGTATCCCCTTGGAAAGGCGTCGTTCGTTTTGGTAAACGAAGCAAACTAAGTCCGCGTTTTGTTGGACCCTTCAAAATTACTGAAAGGATCGGACCCGTGGCTTATCGATTAGAATTACCTGCTGAACTTAGTAGCGTACACGACGTATTTCATGTCTCGAATCTTAAAAAGTGTCTCGCTGATGACACTCTCGTTATTCCTTTAGATGACATTCGCATTGATGATAAAATGCACTTCATAGAGGAACCCGTAGAAGTCATGGACCGATCTGCTAAACGCTTAAAACAAAGCACCATACCTATTGTTAAGATCCGTTGGAATTCACGACGTGGCCCCGAGTATACCTGGGAACGTGAAGACCAAATGAAACAGAAATATCCCCATCTCTTCTCAACCGCTGATGCATCCGAGAAGTCTACCTAAAACTTCGGGATGAAGTTTTTATTAACGGGGAGGTACTGTAACAACCCTCACTTTTCGACTTCTAAATTTCTAAATTAACCCTAGGGTTATATGTCTGACTATATGTATTAAGGGTTGTTATATACAATTAAATATTGACCGAATAGTAATTTTTAGTCAACAATGTACGCTTAAATAAATAATATATTATTAATTTATATAATTTGACATAATTTAACTAAGTATATAAACTTTGTATCACTTTTATTATTTAGTTAATGTAATATATATTTAACTATATAATAAATCCAATTATATATAAATGTAATAATATTTACAAACTTACTAAAGCTATAGTTTAATAATTAAAATCATAATTATTATTAAAAATACAAAATACCGAATTATTTATTATTTTTAAGCAAAATTTGTATTTATTAATTAAATAAAAAATAATAATAAAATATTATTGACAAATATTCTTGGAAAAACATTAAATAAATTTGTTTATTTACATAAAAAAAATCCTTAAAATAAATAAATAAATAAATAAATAAATTACTTTTTAATTAAAAATTTTAATGAAAAAAACTACTTTTATTATTTTATTTTGTGCATTATCCCATGACCTAACATTTAATACTTTTTAATTTTAAAATCCCATTAAGAATTAAATATTTCTTTTTCTTTTAATTATTTTATTCTTTTTACCTAATTTTTTCAAGTATAAATACCCCTCATTTCTCATTCAAACTCACACCAAAATTTCTCTCATTCTCTCTTTGAAGAATTACTACTAGTAAGTATTCTTTTCTTACTTTTTTTTTTTTTACTTTTTACTTTTTACTTCGGTTATTATTTTTACCGAAATATGTAAATAATGTTATAAACTATATGCAATTAAAAATAAAATAAATAACATGTATACACTATTACTATTACTAACACCTATAACCTACTACTTATATTGTAACATAAAAACATTTTGGGATATGTATTAGAGATGTATAGATCTTCGAACTTTCTTGACGAATGGTTTCTATGAGATTCTAGGCAGAGGGTTTGGATTTCCGATTTAAAGGGTCCTATGGCTCAAGCTCCTAGATATAAATTAGCCATTCGAAGGGAAAGGGGTGATTGGAAGCTTATCTAATACGGCAAGTATCCTAAAATGGAAAACACTGATAAAAGTAGAAACTCTCTAGTCATAGGAACTTAGTAAAATAAGAAACTTTCTAAAAATGGAAACTTTATAAAAATAGTAACTTACTAGGAATAGAAACTTAGTAAAACAAACTATACTTAAACACATACTTAAACTTAAACATGGGTAAAACACTTAACTACTCTTAAATGTCAATAGGTTGACTTTCCTGCTCACTCGTTCAACTCTTTATTTCGAGGAATAACTCTCTCTCTACTTACTAAGGTGAATTCATAGCCCCTCTTTAATTGCTAGCAAACTTACTTACTTTTACTTGGGGTGAGACACATGCTGTTTTTACTTTTTACACTTTAGACACAAGTACCAAACTGTTAAACTATGCTATACCCGGCTATGTCCGACTAAGTCCCTACAGTGATATTTTTAATTGCTGCGGCATGCTTAATTATTGGGGGTAGGCCTATCGGGAGTAACGTCCCCGATACATTTGACCAAGTCATTGTATTACTTAATAATAAAATTAAACCGACAAGGACAGACACAACTTGTCATGGGGCAAACTTGAACGTTTAGTCTAAATATCATGCATTGGCATAACTTTTTGATCCTGCGGGAGATCAACTTTACAAACTAAATCTTGTGGTCTAAACAACGACAAACTTTTTGTTAAACCTATGAACTTCACTCAACCTTTTTGGTTGACACTTTAGCATGTTTTGTCTCAGGTGCTGTTTGATTCAAGCTGTTATACTTACTGCTTATGTGATGCTACTTGGACATAGGATCAAGAGATATCGCATTTATTACTTCTGCATGTGAACATTTATGATATTGTTATTCCTGTCATTGTAACGACATTTCATTTTCCGCTGCGTACTCATTAAAGTTAAATTCATCATTTAGTATTGTTCTCGTTTATTATAATATGTTGGTATGTTTTGATAATAGTGACGTTCCTTCCAGACCCTATTGGGAGGATGTTACATGTTTAAACATATAATATTGTGATACTTTTATGTAAGTTTTAACATTTTTATTATGTTGTACTAATATTTCATATTTGATTTGAAAGTGAGATGTTAAGTCCCATTTCAAATTACCATGCATGTTATTATTTGTATGTATGTATATTGTCAATTGTACACAACAGGGTAAAACAGCGAATTTTCAAAGACTGGCATTAAGTTCAGCAAAAGCTACTAATTTTGACGACAAAACGAAAAATAAATGTGATGTAACAACAAGACGGAATGAACAAATGATGTGCACCATTTATCATTCAACAAACAAACGCCAATATGTTTGAAAAATTTGGTAAAATTTAATCATTTTTCTACGCTACTCACCCTCAATAATTTAAATTGCTACTGATTTCTTGCAAATGAGGGCATTACAAGATCTTAAGTGTGGGAAGGGGTTAAAATCATTCAGATTTTTATAAATTCTTTCGGATTTTTAAAATTTTAATTTATACACTTGGTTACCATTAAAAATACTAGTAATGCAGTAGTTGTATTAGAATCTAGCGCTCTCTGATAATAAAGAACACCCATAGTCTTATATACTAACTACCCAATTCTAGTAAAATTTTTCAAAATTTTCAACTAAATAAACTCAAAATCATGTTTATACATATTTATGAGCGATAAAACTAGGTGTTAACACCGAAATTATTGTTACCTTGGAAAGGACATAAATTGAGAAACAACCTAAAATGTTAGAATTCATTTAAAATGGAATGGAGGAAAATAAAAAGGCAAAGAAAGGAAAATAAAAGCCAAGTGTGGGAAAAATTTACCAAGTTATTTAGAACATATGACACATATTTTTTTTACAAATAATTGAAGATACTTTTGTTTTGGACGATATTTATCAGTTTTACCCAGTTTATTGTAATATAAAAGGAAGTAAAGTCTTCCGAGAGAAAAATACACGCGCTTCTTGATTTAGGTCAGGAAGTTGTCGTCCAGACCAGTTGTAGAGTCTACAAAAAACCTTGAAAAGTTTTCTTGAAAATCAGATGGAAATCCACGGACCTCAGCATCAAACAAGGTCGCCAAGTGGTCAGAGCTATCCTAACCATGAGAGGATCTGTCTCGTACAATGGGGGGTACCGTGCAAATTAGCTTATAAGACTAATGAATCAGATCCCCAGAAAGGATAATCTCCTTAAAGATCAAAAATCAGCTTTTAAGCCTGATATTACTCAATCCTTGAGATTGACCTTAAAGATTGAGAATTACAAGCTCATGGAATTCGATGATATCTAAACTCGAGCTTGAACGAGAAAATATTTTGATCAAATTACAAACTGATTTGTTTTCTGAAAACCCATTTTCAATGCGTTCATTACCATTGAACATAAAATCCTAGGAATTCACCTGAAATTCATTAGGTCACCTGAACCAAATCGGGTGTCAACCGTAAGAACAGTGGTTGCATAACATGGTCAAAGACAGGACCTTGTGCCAGACCGAAAAAACTATAGGGTGATCTTTACTATTGCTCCTACAAAGAATAGTAATTGCATCCGACACGTTATAGACCATAATTATCAGCATGTCACGGGACATTGCCTCAACAGTTGCTTGTTCAATGCTTTCCTTTACAATCGGATGGTAATTTACTGAAAGGTAATGTACGGAGCAAGTAAACTGGACGTGTTGCTTTCCCAATACAAGGTTAGCAAGTGGGTGACACAAAACCGCAAGTTTTGAGCTAAAATTTTCAAATCTGAAACCCACAAAACCCACAAAAACATTTTGCAAACACCGGTGAAGGGTTATTCTGGAAAACTTATCTAGGGTAAAAGCTAGATTAAATTTTCAAAAGATCAAATGTTTTCATAAAGATCCAATTTCCTAAAGGATCTAAATTTTTATAGTCATGTGGGACTGTAAACCACAATGTTACTATCATTGTTCATACTGCCATATAGAAATCACTGATGTACAAAGTGTGAAAAATAAAAAAGTGATTCTAGTATTTTTATTTCAAGACTATATTGCTTGAGGACAAGCAACGCTCAAGTGTGGGAATATTTGATAATGCTAAAAACAAACATATATTTCATAGCATTATCCTTCAAGAAAGATAAGCTTTTAGTTGCAATTGTTCTATTTACAAGTGATATTCGTTTAAATAATAAAAGGTGAAGACAAAAGATAGATTCGACGAATTGAAGACGCAAACGACCAAAAAGCTAAAAAGTACAAAGTACAATCCAAGTGGTTCAAATTATTGATGAGAAACGTCTAAAAGTTACAAGAGTACGAGCCGCAAAACGCAAAGTACAAGATATTAAATAGTACGAAAGGACGTTCGAAAATCCGGAACCGGGACCAGAGTCAACTCTCAACGCGCGACGCAACGGACTAAAAATTACAAGTCAACTATGCACATGAATATAATATAATATATAATTAATTCTTAAAATTATATATATAATATATTATATATTAAAATCGTCGGCAAACAAGAAAACAAAGTTATGTGAGCTGTCCCTAGACTCCATGCGATCGCATGGCAAATGCAAAGGAAGCCCATGCGATCATATGGCCCCAAAAGTCTGGCCACATCTATAAATTTCGCAGTTTTCGGCCGAATATCACACATATTATTCAATCTCTCTCTCTCTCACGATATACATATACATATATATATATATATATATATATATATATATATATATATATATATATATATATATATATATATATATATATATATATATATATATATATATATATATATATATATATAATTTTAATTTTAATTTAAGATTAATAATAATAAGGGTATGTTAGCGAATGTTGTAAGTGTGTAAGTCGAAATTCTGTCCGTGTAACGCTACGCTATTATTAATCATTATAAGTTATGTTCAACCTTTTTAAATTAATGTCTCGTAGCTAAGTTATTATTATGCTTATTTAAGCCGAAGTAATCGTGATGTTGGGCTAAAATATTAAAGACGGGGTAATTGGGCTTTGGGCCATAATTGGGGTTTGGACAAAAGACCGACACTTGTGGAAATTAGACTATGGGCTATTAATGGGGTTTATATTTGTTTAATTGAATGATAGTTCGTTAATTTAATATAAAGATTTACAATTGGACGTAATTATAAATAACCATATACACTCGATCGGACACGATGGGCGGGATATTTATAAGTACTAATAATCGTTCATTTGACTGGACACGAGAATGGATTAATAGTCAATGGACTCATTAAAACATGGGTGAATTACATGCAAGGACACTTGGTGTAATTGATAATAAAGTATTAAAACCTTATTACAGTTTAAGTCCCAAATTAGTTGGAATATTTGACTTCGGGTATAAGGATAATTTAACGAAGACTCTCGCAATTTATATTTATGACTGATGGACTATTATGGATAAAACCGTATGGACATATCGAATAATCCAGGACAAAGGACAATTAACCCATGGTAATAAACTAAAATCAACACGTCAAACATCATGATTACGGAAGTTTAAATAAGCATAATTCCTTTATTTCATATTTTATCGCACTTTTATTTACTGTCATTTTATTTATTGCACTTTTAATTATCGTACTTTTTAATTATCGCAATTTTATTTATCGCATTTTAATTATTGTCATTTACTTTACGCTTTAAATTAAGTTATATTTATTTTTAATATTTTACATTAGGTTTTAACTGCTACTAAAGTTTTAAAATCGACAAACCGGTCATTAAATGGTAAAAACCCCCTTTTATAATAATAATACTGCTTATAAATATATATATATATATTTATATACAAATTTAGTTTTAAAAATATAGCATTAAACTTGGCTAGATCCATGTGGACGAACTTGACTTACTAAAAACTACACTACTGTACGATTAGGTACACTGCCTATAAGTGTTGTAGCAAGGTTTAGATATATCCACTCTATAAATAAATAAATAACTTGTGTAAAATTGTATCGTATTTAATAGTATTTCGCAGTAAAAATATAACTATTTTGTATACACCTCTGCGCACATCAGCTACGAACCCATCAGATGAATTGGGGATGGCTGATTGGTTGACTCATTCTGGTCATGCTGCTTTCGGAGCTTGAGTGAAACTCCATATCGGAATAGCTGTCGGATTCTGAAGAACTTGAACTAGTGGCGAGTTCCATTTCGTACGATTGAGTAAAGATTTTTTCGGTGTGAAATGATTTTTGAATATCGGATGATATTCTAATTACATAGAATACCTAAATATAGTACAGAAGATCCCGTAGATTACGGAGGAATTTACGGAATATGTCAGGCAAAGTTTTATAGTAACAAATACGCTAAGATATGAATTATGTCTATACACTATCGATGCACTAAATGCAGTAAGACGTGTCTAGACTTAAGATGATAAGCAAGTGATTCCCTAAGAATGATAAGCAGGTAATTTTCAACACGAAATGATAAGCAAAACTTTTGACATACAGACACGGTCGAAGTCCAAACCCACTAATGCATCTAAACAACTATCAGTTAGACACACTAATGAAAGACCTGGTTTGCTAAGACCACCGCTCTGATGCCACCTGTAGTGACCCGTCCTAATCCACCTGGACGAAGTCTTCAACAGCTGGTCCCATTATGAGGTACAAACCTCTATATGCCATGAACGACTCCAAGTATTATCTCTAAATGAGAAAATGCACAGCGGAAGATTTCTTTCATACCTGAGAATAAACATGCTTAAAAGTGTCAACCAAAAGGTTGGTGAGTTCATTTGATTCCCTTTTACTCTTTACATTTTTGAGACTGAGAATACATGCGCTGTTTTTACAACTGCTTTATTAAATGCTTTTGAAATATATTTTGAACTGCGAATACAATGCTTTTATAAATGTTTGATGAGATAGACACAAGCAAAACATTCCTCGAATGAATTATTATGCAGACATAAGTTCTGTGGATTATTATTGAATTAGTTGGACGTGATAATTGCCACTAATTGTTGTGAATATTTTCCCCTGATTATTATTGCTTGGTAACCTGAGAATTAGAATCAGGTATGGCCCTAATTCACGCGAATCCTAAAGGTAGCTACCGGGTTTAACACCCCCACCCAGAATGTTCACTAGACGGAAGAGCTAGTGCGCGTGGTGTTTAGTACTTCGAGGTTTATATATTATACAGACGAGATGTTCTATTTTTGGGATATTATTGATGCGCATTATATGTTAAGGTCGGTTACCAAGCCAAGCTATGAAAGCAAATAAATGTGAATGTTATGAATCGAGAGAATGATTTTATACACATGTTATGTGTATGATATTTTGTACACGAGATATGTGTACGGTTACAAAGAATTATTGAAAAATGGTTTCGTACACGAGATAGGTGTACTGTATTTAAATCTTGTGGTCTATCAAATTGATGAATTTTACTGTTTATGATAAACTTATGAACTCACCAACCTTTTGGTTGACACTTTTAAGCATGTTTATTCTCAGGTATGAAAGAAATCTTCCGCTGTGCATTTTCTCATTTAGAGATAATACTTGGAGTCATTCATGGCATATAGAGGTTTGTACCTCGTAATGGGACCAGCTGTTGAAGACTTCGTCCAGGTGAATTAGGACGGGTCACTACACATGCTGGATTCTGTCTTAATCAAAGTAAAGTATTTCTCGCATTTCAAGGCACTTTTTCTATTTGTTGGTAGGACCTACGTGAAATATCTGCCTTTATAAACAACCATCGAGCTTCTTTTAAAATTTTTTGGTTTCATAACTCCTTTCTTCTTTAAATAAAGAAGATGTGCTTCCATTTTTCAATTTCATCTTCAATCATCTTTTCGATATTATTTTCGAAAACTAGTACGCCATGCCTTTCAGATCTTCTAACCCTTTGCACGATGTGTTACATGGCTTTAGTAACGTGGATAATGCATATCTCGATAGGGTTTACTTCATATGTCCTCGATTGCGAGAGCTGCAGCTAGTTATACCCAGGCCTCACCAACGTGCTTGTGGACCTCCTGCGAACCAGTGTGCAATCTATTTGAGACCTTTTGAGGTTTCGAATCTTAGATATTCCTTTACACGATTTTTTTTATCAAGGTTCTCAATTTTTACGGCCTCAACGTTGGTCGTTTGCATCCGAATGCGATACGATCCATCGTGCTATTTGAGATGTATTTCAACAACTTGGGAATGGCACTGGATCTTAAGATATTCAGGAGCATCTTTTGCTTGACTTCATACCGTACTAGGTTTTATACTTTTACGGATGAAATTGAATATCTTGGTGAACCATCGGTGATTATGGATGATTGGGTGCAGACGTTTGTTTTCGCTAACCGCTTCAATTTTCCAATGAGGGAAGCCCATGAATATACTTCTAGGACTGTTGTTGTATAATGTCCACATCAGTTACCGGAGTTGGCTAGCGAGATTGTTGACCAACTGAGGGGGCTGAAGATTCCTTAGAGGACGTACAATGAGCACATGCTCGTGATGGCCAATGTGAGTAATAATTGGAATCAATCGGACAAGACACCCGTTGCTCGTCGAGGCGGGAGAGGTACCATTTACATGTCTTTTATGTGTTTTGCTTTGTTTATTGTAGTTTTGGAAATGACACCTTTAATCTTGCATATTGGAGGTCCTGCGGTCTGCGAGCCTGGACGGGATGGTCTTTACGGATAAAGTTATTGAGGGAGTAGATCCTACGCCCACTAGCCGATGTCTACTTCCTTCCCCCGAGGATTCGGAATCCTCTAATGGTGGTTTGATTCGTCAGACTAGGCGTCGAATTGGATCTGCTGCCGCTAATGAAGGTATATCATTTGATACATTTTTGTCGGTTTATGTACGTTTGGAATTTGCGTATTGATTATATTTTCCTGCAGGTCGTGCCGGCATGGCTACCGACGAGGCTCGTGTATCTATTCTTGCAATGCAATTGCTAGAGGAAGCGATTGTCCGGGAGGAAGAGTCGGTTCCAGTTTTTGAAAGGGAGGCGGTTCGGGAGCATCGTCCCGGTAAAGAACTTGCTGTAGAGCCGTCGAGTCCTCATCCCTAGTTCACAGCACCAACGGGAGAGGATGTTTATATATTGCCTCAATTTGATGTGGAGCCTTTTCGGGATCTTCTTCATTGTGCTGTTCAGACTATCCGGTATTCAAAGAGTACCTGGATGTTGTGACGACCCGGAAATTTCTGACCAAATTTAAACTTAATTCTAATATGATTTCGATACGATAAGCAAAGTCTATAATGTTGAGTCTCAAAAAAAAAAAAAAACTTTGAACTGTGTTCATGTATACACTTAACCTTTGACTAATCCCGACGATTCACGAACAATTGTTGTTAATATATATGTGTGTGTGTGTGTGTGTGTGTGTATATATATATATATATATATATATATATATATATATATATATATATATATATATATATATAAATATTATGTGTTGAAATTTATAATATCCATTTCTATTATGAAATAATATAGTAAATAGATATATAATAATTATATATATAAAACATTATTAATGTATTCATATTTACATATATAATATATGATGTAACAACAAGTTAAAAATATGATAGTAATGACAAACTATATTATTACTACTTTCATTATTATTAATATCATTATTAGTGATATTAACAAATGTTAAATATTAAAATTCTAATAAATTTAAGATTATGATTATCAAAATAAATACTTAAATATTACTATAAGAATGATTAAAATTATTATTATTATTTAGTTGTAATTTAAATATTATTTGATTAATATTAATATTATTAATATTAATATTATTATTATTATTATTATTATTATTATTATTATTATTATTATTATTATTATTATTATTATTATTATTATTATTACTTTTATAATTATAATTACCATTATTAATATTAAAGTCATTATTAATATTATCATATAAATAATACAATTTATCATTAATATTGTTAATGATGATTATTATTATTATCATAATTATTAATGTTATTATTATTATTATTTATAAAATTATTATTATTATTAATATTATTATTATTATTATTATTATTATTATTAATCTATTTAATTATTTATTAATATCAGATATGTAAAAATGGTACATATAGATTTAGCAAATTAGAAGTTGTTTTAAGTCATTGTCCATCCGCTGGAGATTGTTTAAATTCCTACAATCAGATTCCATCTTTGCAGTAAATCCAAAATCTGTTACCTTTTTTCCATCTGCTTTATAGTTTCTTTTTTATTTTATTTTATTTTATTTCTTTTCTTGATTGAAACTGTCGAACCTTTTTCTATATAAATCAATCGACTAACTCTTAGTTTTGGACATTACATCGACCTTATAACATCATTATCAATTACACAATATCTCTATCAAGAATAAGCAGAATTATTTATTTATTTATTTATTTATTTTCAGCGGTACCTCTGTTTTATTTCACTTTTCCAAAATAACGATTTCGAACGAAATTGCAAAATGTAATATTGCAATGTCGTTAGGAATCTTTTATTAAAACTATCTGCAAAAGCTCAACTTCTAATTCGTTATATCGAATTCGAATTTTGAAGTCAAAGTGAAATTTTTAAAAAGTCAAAAGAGCTGTTCTTTGCGAAATTTGAATTTAATTTGATGTTTCTGAGTAAATTCATGGTTCATAAAGCTTCTATAATTGATTTAAAACATATTTCATTTTGTAACCATAATCTAAAACCGTCCTAAATTCAAAATCAAATGTTGGATTCAAAATTGTTTTCGCGTACCAGTTACAGTGTAATATATATATATATATATATATATATATATATATATATATATATATATATATATATATATATATATATATATATATATATATATATATATATATATATATCTTCTGATTAATTAAAATTAAAGTTATAAGTTGTTTTGTTTCGATATAACAATTTAATTCAAAACCCTGAAACCATTGATATCATTTGGATTACTCCGGTCGCTCAAATTCTTGGTCTGAAGAAGAAAGTGGAGTCAAGAAATAAAAACGGGATATATAGTTTTAGTATTGATCTAATTCAGATAAACAGAAACAGTGGAGTGGTTATGGTTGATGTTGGGTTAGCTAGAGATCTCGGGTTCCAGTCCTTGATGAAGCATTATTTTTTTTAAAAGCCTTTTTACTTGAAGGTAGTTTATTTTTAGTTTTATTATTATTATTATTATTATTATTATTATTATTATTATTATTATTATTATTATTATTATTATTATTATTATTATTATTATTATTATTATTATTATTATTATTATTATTATTATTATTATTATTATTATTGTTATTATTATGATTGTTATTGTTATTGTTATTGTTATTGTTATTGTTATTGTTATTGTTATTGTTATTGTTATTGTTATTGTTATTGTTATTATTATTACTTATTGTTGTTATATAAATAAAATGATTAACATTATTATCATTTAGTTATTATTAAGTAATATCATTAACACATTATTATTATTATTATTATTATTATTATTAATGTTAAAATAAGTATTATTATTATTAATATGATTAAGGTTATTGTTATTATATTATCATTAATAATATTATTATTATTATTGTTATCCTGATCGATATCATTTAAAGGTATTATGATTAAAATTATAGAATTATCACTGTTATTAGAATAGGTAGCATTATTATCATAATTACTAGTATTATAATTAATATTGTAATGTAATTATTATTATAAGTATCATAATTGTTGTTATTATTATAATTATAAATATTATACCTATTATTATTACTATTATAAGTATTAATTATGATATTATTATTAAATTTAAAAACTGTAATGCTATTATCATGAATATGTTTATTATTATTATTATTATGAAAGTAATATAAATTATTATCATTTTTGTAAATATTAGTATTAATATACTTTTATAAATAATAGAATTGTTAATATTGACATAAGTAATATTATTATCACGAGTATTATTATTATGTAATTACTAAAATCAGTATCATGACTACCATTAACAGTAGAATCAATATTGTTACGAGTATTATTATTAATATCACTATTATTATTACCATGATTCTTATTATAATTATTATTAAAAGTAATGTTATTATTAATATTATCATTATAATCAAATACAACTTTTATTTACTATTATTAATACTATATATTATGTATTTTTAATATATATATATATATATATATATGTATATATAACTATATAAATAATAATCATTTTCAAATATATATACAAATTAAATAAATAATATATAAAGTTATAATATATGAAATTGTTCAATTATGATTATATGTTTTAATAGATATACAATTGATATAGGTTCGTGAATCCAAGGCCAACCCCACACTTGTTCAATATCGTCATATGTATTTTTACTACAAAATACAATATTGTGAGTTCATTTGATTCCCTTTTACTCTTTACATTTTTGGGACTGAGAATACATGCGCTGTTTTTACAACTGCTTTATTAAATTCCTTTGAAATCTATATTTTTGGACTGAGATGCTTTTATTAATCTTTGACGAGATAGAATTATTATACAGACAGAAGTTCTGTTGATTATTATTGAATTAGGTGGACATGATAATTGCCACCAATTGATGAATATATTTTCCCCTGATTATTATTGCTTGGTAACCTAAGAATTAGAATCGGGTATGGCCCTAATTCACGCGAATACTAAAGGTAGCTACCGAGTTTAACACCTCCACCCAGAATGTTCACTAGACGGAAGGGCTAGTGGGCGTGGTGTTTAGTACTTCGAAGTTTATATATTATACAAACGAGATGTTAAGTTTTGGGGATATTATTGATGCGCATTATATGTTAAGGTCAGTTACCATGTTGAGCAATGAAATCGAAATAAATGTTATGTATCGAGATAATGATTTTTATACACATGTTATGTGTATTAGTTTTTTGCACGAGATATGTGCACGATTATTTAAAAATCGCGAGGCAACCTACAGGGGAGAAAAGGATACGAACCTACTCTGCTAAGCATTATGAAAAATGGTTTTGTACACGAGATAGGTGTATTATATTTAAATCTTGTGGTCTATCAAAATGATGAATTTTATTGCTTATGATAAACCTATTAACTCACCAACCTTTTGGTTGACACTTGAAAGCATGTTTATTCTCAGATATGAAAGAAATCTTCCGCTGTGCATTTGTTCATTTTAAAGATATTACTTGGAGTCATTCATGGCATATTTCAAAAAGACGTTGCATTCGAGTCGTCGAGTTCATCAAAAATATTATTAAGTCATTTATAGTTGGATATATTATGAAATGGTATGCATGTCGTCAACATTCGATGTAAAGAAAGTTTGTTTTTTTTTTAAAAAACGAATGCAATGTTTGTAAAATGTATCATTTAGAGTCAAATACCTCGCGATGTAATCAACTATTGTGAATCGTTTATAATGTATATGAACGGGTCCTTTCAGTTGGTATCAGAGCGGTGGTCTTAGCGAACCAGGTCTTGCATTATTGTGTCTAACTGATAGTTGTTAGGTTGCATTAGTGAGTCTGGACTTCGACCGTGTCTGCATGTCAAAAGTTTTGCTTATCATTTCGTGTCTAAAATTACCTGCTTATCATTCTTAGGGAATTACTTGCTTATCATTCTTAGTCTAGACACATCTTACTGCATTGATTGCATGAATAGTGTATAGAAAAAATTCATATCTTAGCGCATCTGTTACTGTAGACTTGCCTGACATATGCCGTAAATTCCTCCGTAGTCTACGAAATCTTTAGTACTATATATATATATATATATATATATATATATATATATATATATATATATATATATATATATATATATATATATATATATATATATATATATATATAGTTAGAATATCATCCAATATTCGAAAATCATTTCGTATCGAAAAATCCTTTATTCAATCGTACGAAATGGAATTCGCCACTAGTTCAAGTTCCTCTGATTCCTATATAGAATTTCACTCGAGCTCCGAAAACAGTTTGACCAGAATGAACCAGCTGATTAACCATCATCTATTCTGGATGAATTGGATATGGGTTTGTAGCCCACTTAATTATTGGAGACAAGAAGAAGGTGATCCCTTTCATCCACCACATTGCCCTCTTGGCGAAGAACCTGAAGCACTTATTGGCGAACCTGTCCGAGGCACCATTTTCTCTCTCATTTCTAGGGTGTCTCTACACGATTATATTCTATCCACAATTTTAAATCTTATTCATCCGCTCGTTTCGACCGACAATCATCCCGGAATAATAGAAGAAGTTAATGAACTTCGCGCTCGAGTAATCAATTTGGAGAATATGGTGCAAAACTTACCAGCATCAGCAGCACCACAAACATCAACACCAGTACCACCAACAATCCATGCCTCAACATCTCATTCTGTACCTCGAGTATAATCATCGTTCTATGTATCGTTCTACATAAATTATCTTCGTTCCTCATGGCGATTATGTAATCTCTAATGTTTTAGAGATTATATATTCTTGTTTTAACGGTAAATCAAAAGATTTTAATATCATATTGACTCATTAAATCCATGATTACATCTGAAGAAAATATATATGTATATATGTTTTCATAAAGATTGTAATTAAATTTTTTTTTGTACAAACTGTTAATGGTGAAAATATTTTAAAGGGTAGGTAATACCCGAGGAATATTTAGATTTCACATTAATAAGTTACACTGTACATTCTTCGAATCTGATTCAACAGTCATTTACTATCCTACTTACATCTACAAATATAAGTATTCGTTCATCGCAGAATAACCATTTTCATTTAATTTCATATTTGGATTTGGATTTTGAATTATCAGAATCCAACAAGTGGCATAATGAAGAAAACATTGGACAAAATAAAATTTGTTAGAAACAAACAAATTAACTATGAGAAATTTTATTAAGAATCCACGCTAACAAAATCCTAGCTAACTGTTCTTAGCTAACTGCTAATTCCTTATTACATTTAATTATTGCAATTTAATTATCGCAATTTTAATTCTCGCAATTTTATTTATCGTCATTTAATTTCTGTTATTTATTTTACGTACTTTTAATATCGGGACACGTATAAAAGGTTTTGACATATCATATCGACGCATCTATATATTATTTGGAATAACCATAGACACTCTATATGCAGTAATGCTCGAGTTAGCTATACAGGGTTGAGGTTGATTCTAAAATAATAATATACTTTGAGTTGTGATCGAGTCTGAGACATGTATACAATGGGTCACGATACGTATTAATTAATTCAAATATTATATAACTATATATGAATTATTGAATTACTAACTGTGGACTACCAACATTGGACAATTAAAATGAATTAAAATATTGATTATGACATATGAAACTAAACATTTCTTCAAGTTTGCCACTTGATTTCATCTTAAATCTCATTTGTATCTTGACGATTCCAATCTGCATTCAAACCTTTCATGATTCTTGAAAACACCTCAATCGAGAAGATGAACCAACCGCATTTCATCTACGAAAGAAAAGATTAATGCATATAGTTATGCACCTGAAAACACTCGGAACCTGAATAAACATTTAACATGTATCTGTGCTAGCTCCTTTGGCGTTGTTATTACCGAAAATAACTTTGCAATCCCTTTTCAAAATAGCAAATTTTGTCACAGCTCCAGCAAGTCAACTTCGACTTTTCAGTCAGACTAACCTTATTATAACCTTGAGATATACACCATCGTTACTAGGGAACCTTTTTACATTCCACCACATTATCAACAGATGTACAAGCAACTTCATTACCCTTTGACTTTAGCCTCTCCGAAAAGTCATTATAGTTATTCATGAAAACCCTATCGTGTACTCATCCGTATCTTGTAATGGTAGTTACCATACCAAAAATCTTGAATCATTATTCTCGAATTTCGCAGCAATTCTATGCCAACAGTTATATATATACATATAACGTCTACTTCCAAAACTTACACAGGTCGAATGTGAAGTTTCTGAAAAACACCCTGAACTGCAAACTAGTTCTCGAAATTTTGAAAAATGCTCATGAAGCAGCAAAAACTGTAAACGACCTTAATAGCCAAAAGTTTGATGATAAAGAATAGTGTGTTGGCAAAGCTCAGAAAAAGAGAAGGTTGGAACTGGAAAATGGATTGAGCAAAGTATGAAGGATGTGACGCCCCGTACTAAATTAACATGTACGGACCATCAACAACAGGATCATTACAAGGTTAAATACTATATGCGATTTCAAAAAGAGTTTGCATTCATAATTAAAAGTGATGTCAATCCAACATCGAAAGTTTTACATCCCAAAAGTATGCTTCACTAAGTAGAAGCAATAAATAAGTGTACATGACCCCAAATGGTCGTTACAAGTCATAGTTCAAAAGTACTAAAGTTTGAATGCAAAGTAAAGTAGTTCATGCGTTGACAACTCTAAGCAGCGGGTGTCTACAGCACGACTAGTACACAGCGGAAGCTAACCTCAAACACCTGAGAAAAACATGCTTAAAAATGTTAACACAAAGGTTGGTGAGCTATAGTTTAAGTATAACAGTAAGTAAGGTAGGCCACGAGATTTCAGTGCTACAAAGAGCGTTTCAAAACAGTATGATAAAGTATATGTTAGCCGTGGGCACTTGGTAACTAACTTAACGTTTATAATACCCCCTGAAAGTGCACTTAGCGAGTGCGTATGTCTACGAAGTATTAAACACTCGTTAAATGCTAGCGCTACTAGCCCGAGTGGGGATGTCAAACCCTATGGATCCATATCTAAGATTCGCGTTCACGGTTCAAAAACCAATGATTAAACGTTACCGAGCTAAAGGGAATGTTTATGCCGTTGTATAACCCACACATATATAAGTTTAAGTACTCGTGCCTAGTATGTAAAACATAAAATCCGCATGTATTCTCAGTTCCCAAAATAAGTTAAAGTAAAAAGGGAATGCTATAACTCACAATGATAATGTAGTCGTAAAGTCGGTTCGGAAAAGGTGTGCAAGTAAACGGTCCGAAAGTCCTCAACCTAGGTCAAATAGTACTAAGTCAGTAAATCATCTTAATAGGTTTAAAAGTATGTAATTAAGGTCGTAAGGGTCATCATCATTCATCATTTAACAAAAGGTGTAAAGTAGGTTTCGTTCATGAAAGTAGTTTAAAACAAAGGCTGACTTCAGTCAGTCACCACGGCCTCTACCCTTACTGAATTAAAGTGAGACCAGTGGCCATGGCTCCGTCTATGAGTCCCTTAAGTGTGGTAAAAATTTCAGAAGCAAACTCGTCTTCGTTTGACCGTGGCGACGGTCTAAGTGCGAGTAGGTCAGAAATTTCTGCACAACGTTAAAGGACATAGTGACGATCGGAGGGCCATAAATCCTAAAACGTAACTCGGATTAAGACGAGTCCTATATGAAAAGTTATCTACTCGAACATAGATATTTGAAAATAATAACCACAATAGCCCAGGTCTATTGGTCTGTTACAGAATCACCAAAACAGAAACTGTAAACAGGAAACAGAAAAGTAAATGGACGTAGTGACGCTCGGAGGGCCATAGATTCTAAACCGTAACTCGGATTAAGACGAGTCTTATATGAAAAATTATCTACTCGAAAATATCTATCTAAAAATCATGGTTAGATCAGCGCAGGTCTACTGGTCTGTTGCAGAAACAGCAGGTCAGTAGGTTTAAACAGAAACAGAAAGTATAAGTAGGTTCCGGTGGTCTTGGTGCTTGATGTTCATCATGGTTCTCATCCTTGATGCATATAGCTTTAAGTGTACAACTCATGGATGTGTTTACATCATTTTAACCAAGTCTTGACCATCATAACACTAGTGCAAGTCTAAGACATGAAGCACAACTCACTTAAGAGTTGCATGTAGTTTGATGAACCAAAGTTACATCAAAGTCTTAGATCTAACAAATACATGAACTTTAAAACCTATAATAAGTTACAAACTTGAAAATAAACTTAAGTAAACAAGATCTTAGGTTGTAGAACATAGTTCTTAGTTAGATCTTGAAGATCCAAGACTCAAAAGTCTAGATCTATAGTTCTTAAGTTTAATCCAACACAAGTATATGAAGTTGTAACTAGAAAGTTAAACTTCTATGTCTTGAACTTTCAAAGTTTCAAGAATAATAATCAAGATTTAATTAGTAAATACTTGACCAAGAACATTAATCACGAATTCAAGGTAAGAATAAATGAAGAAAAATAAACTAGATTTACAAGTATTATGTTTCATGTTTGTGTCATACTTAGGAAGATCCAAAACAAAGTTGAATCTTAGTGTTTAAGTCTACAAACATGAAAGCAAAGAAAGATTATAAAGTTTATGAACGTTGATCTTGAAAATACATAAGTGTAGAACTACAACTAATAAGTTTGAGTTCTTGTTCTTGGTTCTTTATTAACAAAAGAAGTAACCAAGATTCATGGAGATGCAAACTAATAAGTTTGATCTTGAATAATAATCAACAAACAACAACAAGAGATTTAACAAGTAAGAATGATGATGATGAACATTTGGGCTACGGTTTTTGGGAGGGAGAAAGAAGAGAACTTTGTTGTTACTTACTAGCTCTTAGAGAGAAAAAGCAAGAGAGAAAAGAGAGCAATTGTAAGTGTGTGAAAATGAATGAGAATGCAAGTATCAAGTAATAAGTAAAAATGAAAAGGAATTCCTCCACACCTTAACAAATGGACGGTTTTTTTGAAGTAAAATGGGAAGTCAAAACTTGCTTTTCATGTGTGGAAAGGTGGTGAAAGCTTAAATGGGTAATAAGGTTAAATGCATGGGAGTATGGAGTAGCATGCTTGTAATACTTAGTCTCTAAATTAACCTAATTAATCATGCTTAATATTAATGTAACACTAGCTTAATATGTTGGGCTTACAAGCCCAAATAAAGTGTAGGGTGGGCTTACTAGCCCAAGTCTATTAATTAAAGGCCCAAGTTTAAATAATGGTGCAATTAAATAGATAAAGACCAAGTAATTAACCACCAACCTTAGTTAATTAAAATGATTAAAAATAAATAATCATGAATGTAAATAATATTCTAAAAATATTATTCGTGAAAGTTTCGTGTGTCAAAAAGACGTTCCGGGCATTTAAAGTCAAGTACGGGCAATCATGGCAACATGTAAATGTAATAACATACATTCGTTTAATCACACGTATTAATAATAATAATTATTAATAAATAAACGTTGGAAAATCCAGGGTCGTTACATTACCCACCTGTTAAAGAAAATTTCATCCCGAAATTTAAGCTGAGGTAGATGGAGGAGTCAGAAAAAGGTGAGGATACTTCCGCATCATTTGATCCTCTCGCTCCCAAGTAAACTCAGGTCCTCGTTTGGCATTCCATCGCACTCGGACGATTGGAATCTTGTTGCGTTTCAAAGTTTTGATCTCACGATCCATAATTTCAACACGTTCTTCCACAAAGTGGAGTGTGTCGTCAATCGTAAGTTCCTCAAGTGGTATGATAAGTTCAGGTGTAGCAAGACACTTCTTCAAGTTTGACACGTGGAAGGTAGGATGAACTGAGCTCAATTGTGCTGGTAGATCTAAACGATATGCAACGGGTCCAACACGTTCCAAGATTTCAAAAGGACCAATGTATCGTGGGTTTAACTTTCCACGTTTTCCAAAAAGGATCACACCTTTCCAAGGTTCAATCTTTAACATTACACGATCGCCCACGTTGAATTCAAAGTCTTTACGTTTAAGATCGGCATAACTCTTTTGGCGGTCACGAGCGGTTTTAAGTCTAGCTTGAATCTGAGCAATCTTCTCCGTGGTTTCATGGACTACCTCGGGTCCGGTGATTTGCTTTTCGCCTACTTCGGCCCAACAAATAGGAGATCGGCACTTACGGCCATACAATGCTTCAAAAGGTGCAGCATTAATGCTAGAGTGATAACTGTTGTTGTACGAGAATTCGGCGAGTGGCAAATGCCTTTCCCAGGCCTTTCCGAAATCAATGACACATGCACGCAGTATGTCCTCCAAGGTCTGAATCGTTCGTTCACTTTTCCCGTCAGTCTGAGGGTGATAAGCAGTACTCATGTCGAGACGAGTTCCCATGGCTTCTTGTAATGAACGCCAAAATCTAGAAGCAAAACGGGGATCGCGATCGGAGATGATCGATAAAGGTACACCATGACGAGATACAACCTCTTTGATGTATAATTGGGCAAGTCTTTCCATGGTATCAGTTTCCTTCATCGCTAGGAAGTGTGCAGATTTAGTGAGGCGGTCAACAATAACCCAAATAGTATCGTATCCGCCCACCGTCTTCGGCAACTTGGTGATAAAATCCATCGTTATCCTTTCCGACTTCCACTGTGGGATTTCCGGCTGTTGAAGTAAACCAGAAGGTCTCTGATGCTCGGCTTTAACCTTCGAGCATGTCAAACACTTACCAACATAAGTCGCAACGTCCTTCTTAAGATTCGACCACCAATACTGTTCTTTAAGGTCGTGGTACATCTTGCCCGCTCAAGGATGAATCGAATATCTCGACTTGTGTGCTTCATCAAGTATAAGGTTCCGTAAATCTCCATAAAGAGGTACCCAAATTCTTTCGGCATAACATCGTAGTCCAGACTCCCTAACCTCGAATCGAGAGACAAGTATGTTCAAATGTTCATGAGATATGTTCTCCTCCTTGAGAGCCTCATCTTGGGCTACTCTGATCTGGCTGTTGAGGTTCGAATGGATGGTGATGTTCAGAGCCCTAACACGAAGAGGTGCCGTCCTCTCCTTTCGGCTTAAAGCGTCAGCCACAACATTGGCCTTACCAGGGTGATAACGGAGTTCACAATCGTAGTCGTTGAGCGTCTCGATCCATCGACATAGTCTCATATTCAGTTGCTTCTGGTCGAAGATGTGCTGGAGACTCTTGTGATCGGTGAAGATAGTGCTCTTAGTTCCATACAAATAATGTCTCCACAATTTGAGCGCAAAGACAACGGCTCCAAGTTCAAGATCATGAGTAGTGTAGTTCCGCTCGTGTATCTTCAATTGGCGGGAGGCATAGGCAATAACCTTTGATCGTTGCATCAGTACACAACCAAAACCACTCTTCGATGCATCACAATAAACAACGAAATCGTCACTGCCTTCGGGAAGCGATAGGATAGGTGCGGAGGTTAACTTCTTCTTCAAAGTTTGAAATGCTGATTTGTGTGCGGGTTCCCAAATGAACTTCTTGCCCTTGTGAGTCAGCGCGGTCAAAGGACGCGCAATCAGAGAAAATCCTTCGATGAATCTTCAGTAGTAACCGGCGAGGCCTAGGAATTGGCGAATATGCGTCGGAGTAGTGGGGGTCTCCCACTTGCTGATGGATTCAATCTTGGCGGGATCAACTTTGATACCCTGGTCGCTCACAACATGACCCAAAAACTGTACTTCCTTCAACCAAAATTCGCGCTTGGAGAATTTGGCGTAAAGTTGCTCTTGTCTCAAGAGTTCAAGTACTAGTCGGAGGTGTTGCTCATGTTCTTCTTCGCTCTTAGAGTAGATGAGGATATCATCTATGAAGACGATAACAAACTTATCCAAGTACGGCTTGCAGACACAATTCATGAGGTCCATGAACACGGCAGGTGCATTTGTCAAACCGAATGGCATCACGAGAAACTCATAATGACCATAACGGGTCCTGAATGCAGTTTTCATCACGTAATTTTCCTTCACCCTCAGCTGGTGATATCCGGATCGCAAATCGATCTTTGAGTAAACGCTCGATCCTTGTAGTTGATCAAAAAGATCATCAATTCGTGGAAGAGGATACCGATTCTTGATAGTCAATTTGTTGAGTTCACGGTAGTCGATACACATACGGAAGGATCCATCCTTCTTCTTCACAAACAACACAGGTGCGCCCCAAGGCGAGAAGCTTGGTTGGATAAACCCTCGATCTAATAGCTCTTGTAGTTGACTCTGTAATTCTTGCATCTCGGAAGGTGCGAGTCTATAAGGTGCGCGAGCTACAGGTGCAGCTCCTGGCACTAAATCAAGCTGAAACTCTACAGCTCTCTGCGGCGGCAATCCAGGCAATTCCTCTGGGAAGACATCGGAAAATTCGTTCACAATTCGAACGTCATTCACGCTCTTCACCTCAGTTTCTACCGCTTTCACATGTGCTAGGACAGCAAGACGTCCCTTCTTCATAATCTTTTGCGCTTTCACGCAACTAATGAGGTTCAGTTGTGAGGTACATCTCTCTCCGTAGATGATCAGTGGTTCACCGTCTCCTTGTGGTATGTGAAGTGCTTTATCTCCACAGATAATATAAGCCTTTATCTTGCTCAACCAATCCATACCAACGATCACGTCAAAGCTTCCCAGTTTGATAGGAATCAAATCAATTTCGAAATCTGCACCAGCTATGTTGATAATAGCTCCACGACTAAGGTCAACCTTTTCAAGTTTTCCATTTGCGACCTCGACAAGCATACTTTCTTTTAATGGGACTAATGACCAATTAATCTTATCGCAAAAATGTCTACATACATAACTTCTATCCGCACCAGTATCAAACAATATAGAAGCTAAAAGATTGTTGATTGTGAATATACCTGTCACCAAGTCGGGGTTATCGCGTGCATCCCTTGCATTAACATTAAAAGCTCTACCACGGGGTAGCCCGCCATCTTTTCGCTTGTTGGGGCATGCATTTCTGAAATGGCCCATCTGTCCACATTCGTAGCACTTCTTTGGCCCATTGGTGTTCGGCTTCCTATTCAAAGTGGTGACCTTGCAGTCTTTCCTGATATGCCCAGCCAGTTGACACTTCTCACAGACAACATCGCAATATCCAGTATGGTGTTTGTAACACCTCTTGCATTGTGGTAAGGTTCCTTTGTAGTTCGGGTTGGTGTTGGTGTTGTTGTTGGGATTAGGGTTTCCACCATTGTTGTGCCTCTTGGCGGGGGTTTGATCGTAGTTTCTCCCCCTGTTGTTGTTGTTGTTGTTGTTGTTGTTGTTGTTGTTGTTGTTGTTGTTGTTGTTATTGTTGTTGTGGTTGTTGTGGTTGTTGTGGTTGTTGTCCCATTTCCTCTTTTCGCTACTACCAGCCTCAAACTTAGCCTTCTCCGGCTCATCAATAAGAATCTGATTCATGAGAGTATGCGCCATGCGCATTGCTTCGGGAACATTCGGTGGTTTGGATGAGGTGACATTTCCTTTGATGGACTTAGGGAGTCCCGAGAAGTATTTCTCCATGCGCTTGAATTCGGGGGTGACCATGGTCGGACACATCAGTGCTAACTCCAAAAACCTACGATTGTAACTGTTAAGGTCGTTCTCTACGGCCTTCAACTGCATGAATTCAATTTCCATCTTCTGAATTTCGGTTCTCGGACAATACTCATCAATCATAGCCGCCTTGAATTCCTCCCATGGCGTAGCATACGCCTCATCGATACCTTTCGCTTGAGCTAACATGTTCCACCACGTTAGCGCGCCGTCAGATAGCGTGCAAGATGAAAACTTGGTCTTATTGTCCTCCGAACAGTTGCTAACTCGGAATACTGATTCAAGTTTCTCGAACCATCTGGTGAGACCAACTGGTCCCTCGGTGCCGCTGAAGTTATGTGGTTTGCAGCTCTGGAATTCCTTGTATGTACACCCATTTCGAACGGGTGGAATAACCGGTGGTGGTGGCGGTGGAGCTTCGAGATTTCTTTCTGCTAGGGCTGCAGCGACCCGTTCGTTGATCATGTCCTCAATCTGGGCGGCGGTAGGTGTGGATCTTCCGTTAGCCATGATATTCTAAACAAAATTTTTGACCCAAGTCAAAATCCAGCATGCAAGTAGTAATAATACAGTATATAGTGACCAACATAGAATCAAAACATCACATGTTATTAAATAATGCATCTAGGTACAAATACCACAGAATCATCGTACAGCAATGTAAATAGAACATCGTGCAAGAATTAAATAACGCAAAGTTCCATTTATTAATAATAATAAGTTTCATACATCTGAATAAGTTCGTACAATACATATGAAATACATGAAACTATATCTAGATTACATCATGAAATCTAAATACAAGGTCCTACGGTGAAGGCGGGTGAACTGCTCCTCGAGCCAACTGCTCCTCGAGCTCAGTGACTCGAGCTCGGAGAGTCTCAATCTCCCTCATCAGTTCCTCGTTAGAGGGAGCTGGTGGGGCAGGCGGTGCAGGTGGTGCGGGTGGTGCCGGTGGTGCTGATGTAGATGGTCCGGCTCCGGATGTAGACGGTACGTCCCTAGATGTAAGTGGTCCGTATCTAAATCTAGGTGGTACGGTTCCAGGAATAGTCAATACGTAAAGGGGAACTTTACGTATCTGTGGGTCGGCAGGGTATGGCACAACTCGTTTACGAGTAGTCTCCCTACGACGATGGCCAAATGCGTCAGTAAAAGCACGACCTCCATTCACCCCTGGAATGACGGTGCCGTCGAAACGGTACCGCTTCTTCGGCGGGGTGGAGGGTGCCTGAATAGGTCTATCAGCAGGATCCTCATCATCGCTGGAGTCGTCTGATGATGAAGAATCGGCGGATGATGAGTTATCTGAATCGTGTGGTGGTGACACTGGTGGATGGGCTGGTAATCCGAAGCATCCGAAGGCGGCCAACATCTGTCTGTATCTGCCTGGCGGAATCACGACTAAACGTCCATCGGGAGTGCGTCGGCAAAGCGTGCGCATGTGGTTACGAAACTGCCCTTCCCCGAACTCCGCGGGGATCTCAATACCACCAATGCGGGGCTGTGACCTCGAGGGTCCGGGAGCAGACACTGGGGCAGGTGCACTAGTACCAGCTCCGGAAGTGGAAGCGCCGGGATCACTAGTGGGTGTCGGGACCGGTGTATCAGCAACAGTAGCAGGTGGTGTGTTGGAGTCTGAGTCAGAACTGCCCAATACGCTAGCAGGTGGTGCATCTGACATCTGAACAAGGAAAATAAATTTTCCATGTCAGTAAGTCATAAAGCAAGCACGTATTAGGCCAACAGTTTAAATCATGTATAACAATAAGTAGCATGGCAATAATAACGAATCATACAGAAGTAGCATGCAATCGAAAGCAAGTAATATCATGCAGTAGTGAAATCATGTAGTACCATACGGTATATAGCAGTAAAAGTAAGCAGCAGCATGCAGTAAGTTCAGCGGAAACAAGTAAACTAGCAAGTTGTAGATTAGTCCTATTAGTGAATCCTACTCGGGTCGGTCTTAGACTCACTAATGCAACCTAATTCCCTACAACCAATGCTCTGATACCAAATGTGATGCCCCGTACTAAATTAACATGTACGGACCATCAACAACAGGATCATTACAAGGTTAAATACTATATGCGATTTCAAAAAGATTTTGCATTCATAATTAAAAGTGATGTCAATCCAACATCAAAAGTTTTACATCCCAAAAGTATGCTTCACTAAGTAGAAGCAATAAATAAGTGTACATGACCCCAAATGGTCGTTACAAGTCATAGTTCAAAAGTACTAAAGTTTGAATGCAAAGTAAAGTAGTTCATGCGTTGACAACTCTAAGCAGCGGGTGTCTACAGCACGACTAGTACACAGCGGAAGCTAACCTCAAACACCTGAGAAAAACATGCTTAAAAACGTCAACACAAAGGTTGGTGAGCTATAGTTTAAGTATAAAAGTTAGTAAGGTAGGCCACGAGATTTCAGTGCTACAAAGAGCGTTTCAAAACAGTATGATAAAGTATATGTTAGCCGTGGGCACTTGGTAACTAACTTAACGTTTATAATACCCCCTGAAAGTGCACTTGGCAAGTGCGTATGTCTACGAAGTATTAAACACTCGTTAAATGCTAGTGCGACTAGCCCGAGTGGGGATGTCAAACCCTATGGATCCATATCTAAGATTCGCGTTCACGGTTCAAAAACCAATGATTAAACGTTACCGAGCTAAAGGGAATGTTTATGCCGTTGTATAACCCACACATATATAAGTTTAAGTACTTGTGCCTAGTATGTAAAACATAAAATCCGCATGTATTCTCAGTTCCCAAAATAAGTTAAAGTAAAAAGGAAATGCTATAACTCACAATGATAACGTAGTCGTAAAGTCGGTTCGGAAAAGGTGTGCAAGTAAACGGACCAAAAGTCCTCAACCTAGGTCAAATAGTACTAAGTCAGTAAATCGTCTTAATAGGTTTAAAAGTATGTAATTAAGGTCATAAGGGTCATCATCATTCATCATTTAACAAAAGGTGTAAAGTAGGTTTCGTTCATGAAAGTAGTTTAAAACAAAGGCTGACTTCAGTCAGTCACCACGGCCTCTACCCTTACTGAATTAAACTGAGACCAGTGGCCATGGCTCCGTCTATGAGTCCCTTAAGTGTGGTAAAAATTTCAGAAGCAAACTCGTCTTCGTTTGACCGTGGCGACGGTCTAAGTGAGAGTAGGTCAGAAATTTCTGCACAACGTTAAAGGACATAGTGACGATCGGAGGGCCATAAATCCTAAAACGTAACTCGGATTAAGACGAGTCCTATATGAAAAGTTATCTACTCAAACATAGATATTTGAAAATCATAACCACAACAGCCCAGGTCTACTGTTCTGTTACAGAATCACCAAAACAGAAACTGTAAACAGGAAACAGAAAAGTAAATGGACGTAGTGACGCTCGGAGGGCCATAGATTCTAAACCATAACTCGGATTAAGACGAGTCTAATATGAAAAATTATCTACTCGAAAAGATCTATCTAAAAATCATGGTTAGATCAGCCCAGGTCTACTTGTCTGTTACAGAAACAGCAGGTCAGTAGGTTTAAACAGAAACAGAAAGTATAAGTGGGTTCCGGTGGTCTTGGTGCTTGATGTTCATCATGGTTCTCATCCTTGATGCATATAGCTTCAAGTGTACAACTCATGGATGTGTTTACATCATTTTAACCAAGTCTTGACCATCATAACACTAGTGCAAGTCTAAGACATGAAGCACAACTCACTTAAGAGTTGCATGTAGTTTGATGAACCAAAGTTACATCAAAGTCTTAGATCTAACAAATACATGAACTTTAAAACCTATAATAAGTTACAAACTTGAAAATAAACTTAAGTAAACAAGATCTTAGGTTGTAGAACATAGTTCTTAGTTAGATCTTGAAGATCCAAGACTCAAAAGTCTAGATCTATAGTTCTTAAGTTTAATCCAACACAAGTATATGAAGTTGTAACTAGAAAGTTAAACTTCTATGTCTTGAACTTACAAAGTTTCAAGAATAATAATCAAGATTTAACTAGTAAATACTTGACCAAGAACATTAATCACGAATTCAAGGTAAGAATAAATGAAGAAAAATAAACTAGATTTACAAGTATTATGTTTCATGTTTGTGTCATACTTAGGAAGATCCAAAACAAAGTTGAATCTTAGTGTTTAAGTCTACAAACATGAAAGCAAAGAAAGATTATAAAGTTTATGAACTTTGATCTTGAAAATACATAAGTGTAGAACTACAACTAATAAGTTTGAGTTCTTGTTCTTGGTTCTTTATTAACAAAAGAAGTAACCAAGATTCATGGAGATGCAAACTAATAAGTTTGATCTTGAATAATAATCAACAAACAACAACAAGAGATTTAACAAGTAAGAATGATGATGATGAACATTTGGGCTACGGTTTTTGGGAGGGAGAAAGAAGAGAACTTTGTTGTTACTTACTAGTTCTTAGAGAGAAAAAGCAAGAGAGAAAAGAGAGCAATTGTAAGTGTGTGAAAATGAATGAGAATGCAAGTATCAAGTAATAAGTAAAAATGAAAAGGAATTCCTCCACACCTTAGCAAATGGACGATTTTTTTGAAGTAAAATGGGAAGTCAAAACTTGCTTTTCATGTGTGGAAAGGTGGTGAAAGCTTAAATGGGTAATAAGGTTAAATGCATGGGAGTATGGAGTAGCATGCTTGTAATACTTTGTCTCTAAATTAACCTAATTAATCATGCTTAATATTAATGTAACACTAGCTTAATATGTTGGGCTTACAAGCCCAAATAAAGTGTAGGGTGGGCTTACTAGCCCAAGTCTATTAATTAAAGGCCCAAGTTTAAATAAAGGTACAATTAAATAGATAAAGCCCAAGTAATTAACCACCAACCTTAGTTAATTAAAATGATTAAAAATAAATAATCATGAATGTAAATAATATTCTAAAAATATTATTCTTGAAAGTTTCGTGTGTCACAAAGATGTTTCGGGCATTTAAAGTCAAGTACGGGCAATCATGGCAACATGTAAATGTAATAACATACATTCGTTTAATCACACGTATTAATAATAATAATTATTAATAAATAAACGTTGGAAAATCCAGGGTCGTTATAAAGGAGGCTGTGGAGAAATCACAAAGACTAAACTTGCCTTCAAAGAATCCAAATGATTCAGTGTCTGCTGAAGTCATTAACGAATACCTTGCTCCTGACTCTAAACCCTTACGGAAAATATTCTTCATCATCCTCTGATCTTAGATATTATAAGATATCATCATATCTTTCATTATAAATATCTCGGATATTCTAAAGATATTTTCATAACTCTTCTTATCTGAAATCAATTATCTCTTCGCGCAATCTGTGTTACATCATAAAGGAAACTGTTTAGTTTCTATATTCTATAAACCTTCGAGTTTAAATTAAGAATGTTTTTGAAGTAGTGTTGGGAACTGAAGCATAAGTTAGTATAATAAAATGACACTTGATCAACGTGATTATATTACAGTAAGTCATGCCGAGTTTCTAATGGAACGTGGTGATTCACAGATCATAACATCATCATGTTCCATGTTACACGACTCTTACATTCTACCTCATCTCCAAACATATCATGAACGTATTTTCTTGATAGTCCTATCTTTCTCTTGAATTCTGGTAAATTTGACAAGTCAGATTGTGCTATTACCGTTTCTTTCTTAGAACATTAATTATGTTCATTCGAAACTCCATACCTACGAATTCTGGATCATTATTCGCTTGACTTAAAGTCGGGAAGAGAAAACAAAAGTATGGAACTCCAAAATATAACGGAAATGGAGAGGGCGGATTTATAATGAAATATCCGACAAAGCAATCGAAACAGATTATCGAAATTAACCAAAGAGGATTCTAATTTCCTTAATTACCTAAGAACAAAATCTTATTACTAAGATTTTCTCTAAATCCCTTGAATTCTGGAAATCAACCATGACTACGTCACCAGAAAAGACGAACCTGCATTTATTTCATTCTTTTGTGATAACTTCACTTATACTCTTCTCGTAATCGAATTATTTTATCCATATTACTCAATGATAATAAAACTCTAATTCTCAACTCATATGAGTCAGGAAAACATATTTATTGTCAACCATGTCCATCCCAATCAAATTTCGGGATGAAATTTCTTTAACGGGTAGGTACTGTGATGACCCAGAAATTTCCGACCAAATTTAAACTTAATTCTAATATGATTTCAATACGATAAGCAAAGTCTGTAATGTTGAGTCTCAAAAAAAAAAAAAAAACTTTGAACTGTGTTCATGTATACACTTGACCTTTGACTAATCCCGACGATTCACTAACAATTGTTGTTAATAAATATGTATGTATATATATATATATATATATATATATATATATATATATATATATATATATATATATATATATATTATGTGTTGAAATTTATAATATCTATTTCTATTATGAAATAATATAGTAAATAGATATATAATAATTATATATATAAAACATTATTAATGTATTCATATTTACATATATAATATATGATGTAACACCAAGTTAAAAATATGATAGTAATGACAAACTATATTATTACAACTTTCATTATTATTAATATCATTATTAGTGATATTAACAAATGTTAAATATTAAAATTCTAATAAATTTAAGATTATGATTATCAAAATAAATACTTAAATATTACTATAAGAATGATTAAAATTATTATTATTATTTAGTTGTAATTTAAATATTATTTGATTATTATTATTATTATTATTATTATTATTATTATTATTATTATTATTACTTTTATAATTATAATTATCATTATTTATATTAAAGTCATTATTAATATTATCATATAAATAATACAATTTATCATTAATATTGTTAATTATTATTATTATTATTATTATTATTATTATCATAATTATTAATGTTATTATTAATTATTATTATTATTATTTATAAAATTATTTTTATTATTAATATTATTATTATTATTAATCTATTTAATTATTTATTAATATCAGATATGTAAAAATAGTACATATAGATTTAGCAAATCAGAAGTTATTTTAAGTCATTGTTCATCTGCTGGAGATTGTTTGAATTCGTACAATCAGATTCCATCTTTGCAGTAAATCCAAAATCTGTTACCTTTTTTCCATCTACTTTATAGTTTCTTTTTATTTTTTTATTTTATTTCTTTTCTTGATTGAAACCGTCGAACCTTTTTCTATATAAATCAATCGACTAACTCTTAGTTTTGGACATTACATCGACCTTATAACATCATTATCAATTACACAATATCTCTATCAAGAATAAGCAGAATTATTTATTTATATATTTATTTTCAGCGGCACCTCTGTTTTATTTCAGTTTTCCAAAATAACGATTTCGAATGAAATTGCAAAATGTAATATTGTAATGTTGTTAGGAATCTTTTATTAAAACTATCTGCAAAAGCTCAACTTCTAATTCGTTATATCGAATACGAATTTTGAAGTCAAAGTGAAATTTTTACAAAGTCAAAAGATTTGTTCTTCGCGAAATTTGAATTTAATTTGATGTTTCTGAGTAAATTGATGGTTCATAAAGCTTCTATAATTGATTTAAAACATATTTCATTTTGTAACCATAATCCAAAACCGTCCTAAATTCAAAATCAAATGTTGGATTCAAAATTGTTTTCGCGTACCAGTTACATTGTAATATATATATATATATATATATATATATATATATATATATATATATATATATATATATATATATATATATATATATATATATATATATATATATATATATCTTCTGATTAATTAAAATTAAAGTTATAAGTTATTTTGTTTCGATATAACCATTTAATTCAAAACCCTGAAACCATTGATATCATTTGGATTACTTCGGTCGCTCAAATTCTTGGTCTGAAGAAGAAAGTGGAGTCAGGAAATAAAAATGGGTTATATAGTTTTAGTATTGATCTAATTCAGATAAACAAAAATAGTGGAGTGGTTATGGTTGATGTCGGGTTAGCTAGAGGTCTCGGGTTCAAGTCCTTAATGAAGCATTATTTTTTATAAAAGCCTTTTTCTTTGAAGGTAGTTTTATTTTTATTTTTATTATGATTATTATTGTTATTATTATGATTATGATTATTATTGTTATTATTATTACTTATTGTTGTTATATAAATAAAATGATTAACATTATTATCATTTATTTATTATTAAGTAATATCATTAAAACATTATTATTATTATTATTATTATTATTATTATTATTATTATTATTATTAATGTTAAAATAAGTATTATTATTATTAATATGATTAAGGTTATTGTTATTATATTATCATTAATAATATTGTTATTATTATTGTTATCCTGATCGATATCATTTAAAGGTATTATGATTAAAATTATAGAATTATCACTGTTATTAGAATAGGTAGTATTATTATCATAATTACTAGTATTATAATTAGTATTGTAATGTAATTATTATTATAAGTATCATAATTGTTGTTATTATTATAATTATAAATATTATACCTATTATTATTACTATTATAAGTATTAATTATGATATTATTATTAAATTTAAAAACTGTAATGCTATTATCATGAATATGTTTATTATTATTATTATTATTATTATGAAAGTAATATAAATTATTAGCATTTTCGTAAATATTAGTATTAATATCCTTTTATAAATAATAGAATTGTTAATATTGACATAAGTAATACTATTATCACGAGTATTATTATTATGTAATTACTAAAATCAGTATCATGACTACCATTAACAGTAGAATCAATATTGTTACAAGTATTATTATTAATATCACTATTATTATTACCATGATTCTTATTATAATTATTATTATAAGTAATGTTATTATTAATATTATCATTATAAACAAATACAACTTTAATATACTATTATTAATACTATATATTAGGTATTTTTAATATATATATATATATATATATATATATATATATATATATATATATATATATATATATATATAACTATATAAATAATAATCATTTTCAAATATTTATACAAATTAAATAAATAATATATAAAGTTATAATATATGAAATTGTTCGATTACGATTATATGTTTTAATAGATATATACAATTGATATAGGTTCGTGAATCTAAGGCCAACCCCACACTTGTTCAATATCGTCATATGTATTTTTACTACAAAATACAATATTGTGAGTTCATTTGATTCCATTTTACTCTTTACATTTTTGGGACTGAGAATATATGCGCTGTTTTTACAACTGCTTTATTAAATGCCTTTGAAATCTATATTTTTGGACTGAGATGCTTTTATAAATGTTTGACGAGATAGACACAAGCAAAACATTCCTCGAATGAATTATTATACAGACAGAAGTTCTGTTGATTATTATTGAATTAGGTGGACATGATAATTGCCACCAATTGATGAATATATTTTCCCCTGATTATTATTGCTTGGTAACCTGAGAATTAGAATCGGGTATGGCCCTAATTCACGCGAATCCTAAAGGTAGATACCGGGTTTAACACCCTCACCCAGAATGTTCACTAGACGGAAGGGCTTGTGGGCATGGTGTTTAATACTTCGAAGTTTATATATTATACAGACGAGATGTTCTGTTTTGGGGATATTATTGATGCACATTATATGTTAAGGTCGGTTACCATGTTGAGTAATGAAATCGAAATGAATGTTATGTATTGAGAAAATGATTTTTATACACAGGTTATGTGTATTAGTTTTGTGCACGAGATATGTGCACGATTATTTAAAAATCGTGAGGCAACCTACGGGGGAGAAAAGGATACGAACCTACTCGGCTAAGCATTTTGAAAAATGGTTTTGTACACGAGATAGGTGTACTGTATTTAATTCTTGTGGTCTATCAAAATGATGAATTTTATTGCTTATTCTCAGGTATGAAAGAAATCTTCCGCTGTGCATTTGCTCATTTTAAAGGTATTACTTGGAGTCATTCATGGCATATTTCAAGAAGACGTTGCATTCGAGTCGTCGAGTTCATCAAGAATATTATTAAGTCATTTATAGTTGGATATATTATGAAATGGTATGCATGTCGTCAACTTTCGATGTAAAGAAAGTTTGTTTTAAAAAAAAAACGAATGCAATGTTTGTAAAATGTATCATTTAGAGGTCAAATACCTCGCGATGTAATCAACTATTTTGAATCGTTTATAATGTATATGAACGGGTACTTTCAGATGTGATGTTATTTCTCATACTAAAGGCGGTGTTGGCTTCTCTTTCTCCAGCGCAGGCGCGGCGTGTGCGCTCCCAATTTGCTGTGTTTGCCCAACATTTAGCGGCGGATGAGTTAGACCGGAGTGAAGCTGATGCCCAACGTATTCATGAACATTGTACTCTACTTAGGAATGACAATCGGCGTATTGCGGAACTGTCATCCGAGAATGCTCGACTGGAGAGAGAGCTTGCTTCAGCAAAGGAGGCGTTGGAAACCTCCAGAGCAGAATTGGAAACTTCCATGGCAGCATTGGAGACCTCCAGGGTGGCGTTGGTCCAGGAGAGGGAGGTTGTCACTTATCTTGCTGACGACAACATGAAACAACCCAACCCGTAATCAACCGGATAAATGTTTTTTTTTTATAACAATAAACCATTCCATACAACCCACATAAACGTACAACAAGTTTAGAGTTTACATCGTGGGCACGAAGACCCTTAATCAAAAGTAATACAAGTTCGACCCATAATGATAGTTTTAAACCAAACGACACTCGAGCATGGTTTGGGGCTAAACTACCCAAAACATTAGGCCGACTTCCAAAAGCTTCATCTAGCAACCAACATGGGAATATCTAATTCCCGGCAACCCCTTTACCCTTCTCCATACTTGCACCTAAAAAGTAAGCAACGAGAGGGGTAAGCAAACGCTTAGTGAATGCAATAATTATACATATACATATACAACTTACTCACTTGCAATCACCTACACAATTCCGCATACATACTAGCAATATAATTAGCATACCATCATAAAGTATAACGCTAAGTCTCTGATAACACAAGCTAGTATAACAATAGCATGTAACACAAGCAATATAATATGCTATAACACAATACATAAACATTGATGTTCACAACATCCATTAGTACTCAAATCCCAATGCTAGCCCTACGAATGGTATCGTCAACATCGAACTTAAACCCCATCCGGCCCAATTAATGTGGTATCGTCAACATCGAACTTTAAACCCACATATGAGGTATCATCAACATCGAACTTAAACCCTCATCAAACAAATGTCACTACAATAGTGGTATGGCTTCGTCAACATCGAACTTTAAATCCATACTTGAGGTATCGTCAACATCGAACTTTAACCCTCAACTAAACAATTAAACAATATACTCTAGGATATGGTATCGTCAACATCGAACTTTAACCCATACCCCGCAAGCAAATAAATCATATATATATATATATATATATATATATATATATATATATATATATATATATATATATATATATATATATATATATATATATATATATATATATATATATATATAATTATTCCACTCACCTTATCGCCTTTGGTGAACTAGGAATCAAGCTCGCAACCTTCAATGTAATGCGCCTATCACATTATGCATTTTAATTAACATACAACTCTAATGGACTAACCACCAATACTTTTCCCCTAGGCATTTAATGTCCTAAAAGCATTAAATGACTCATATCCACCAAAACCGCCCATTAATGGCTATGACTCCTCATAAATCACTAAAAGCTAGTGATTAGAGCCTACTAACACCAACTAACACAATTGATGGGTATTTCATACCCATCTCACCCAAACTAGGTCAACCATTACTCATTTGACCCATTTTAACACTTAAACTTACAATTTTAGTCAGACTTAGCCCATTAACACTCTTTCACCATTTTACAAGTGTATTAGTGACTAATAATGCAATTAACAGTTACAAATCCCAATTTACATGACCAAACCCTAGATTAACACCATTTGGGTTTCCTTACATCAAATTAACCCCAATTCACCCATTAATTCCTCAATTGGGTCTTACAAGTCTCAAATGACCCAAACCCTAGCCATAAATTAACTAAAACTCAAAACACCGAGTTAAGACTTACCAACACTATCCACTCGTAGCTAAGAACAAGGAGAACAACTTTACTTTTTGCTCCAAGGATTGATTCACAATTCTTCACTCACAAATCTCACTTTGAAATCAAATGGGTTTTATGTTTTGAGAGGAAATAGAGAAAGAAAAGAGAAAAGAAATGAATAAAGATGAATAAGTGGTGGAGATTAAATGTCCCAATCAGATCTATACGCAAAAGGACAAAATTACCCTTGGACCATTTATTTTAAAAACTGAAACAGGAACCAGCTCGCCCAGTTTGTCGCGACGCGACTCCCAAATGCCGCGGCGCGGCGATACACTGATTTCTCGAACTATTTAGCAAGCCTCCTGAATCTGATTCACGGTATTCGTCGTAGCGCGAAGGTTCCCGCCGCGGCGTGGCCCCACGCCTATTTTTTTTTCCCAATTTTAGGTTTACAAATTTATGGGTCATAAACCGATTCGTTCACCCCATTCTTGCTTCGCATATACCCTTAAACTACACGTGTTCATTCATATGCGTATATATATATATATATATATATATATATATATATATATATATATATATATATATATATATATATATATATATATATATATCGTGTACATCAACTAACACTTTAAATACGTTTAAGCACATATACGAACAAGATATAACGTTCAAACAATTAATTATGTACTTTAAGGAACGCGTGAAGAAAACGGGGTGTTACAACTCTCCCCCACTTGAATCGGAGTGCGTCCTCGCGATTCAAGCCGCATGACAAGCCGGAAGATACACCAATACAAACTCTTCGGGTTCCCACGTAAACTCGGAACCTTTGCTACAACTCCATTAAACTTTAAAAGTTCTCACCTCTTTATTTCTCAAACTCTTTACCTTTTCATCGAGTATAGCAATCGGCTTCTCAACATACTCTAAATTATTGTTTAGTACAATCTCATCTAATGGCACCCATGAAAAATCATCCGTAAGACACTTACGAAGATGGGAAACATGAAATGTATTATGGATCCCCGCAAGCTCTTCGGGTAATTCTAAACTATACGCAACTTCACCAACACGAGCTAAAAGGACCGATAAACCGAGGAGCTAACTTTCCTTGTTTTCGAAACCGAATAACACCTTTCCATGGCGAAACTTTAAGCATCACCATGTCACCTTCTTGAAACTCAATCGGTCGTTTGTCGGCATACGACTTTTTTCTATCTTGAGCCTTTTTCAAATGATCCCGAATCATATCAATCTTGATATTCATCTCTAGAACCAAATCGGTACTCCCGATTTCTCTTTGTCCCACTTCACCCCAACATATAGGAGTTCGGCACCGACGCCCATTAAGCAGTGACGGAGCTTGAACACCTATAATGAGGGGGTCAAAAAACTCAATCAAAAGATGTATTATCTTAATTTGATAACCAATGATTGATAAACCGTATACTAGACATTCAAATATTAATTTGATGGGACCAAGATTAAACTTTAACATATTTAATCCGTAAATCTATACAAATTGCTAGTAATGACAAAACTTTTTGGGGGGACCATGGCACCTCCCTGCCCTTACAATCCTCCGTCACTGCCATTAAGCATCTCATATGGTGGCATTCCAATACTCGTATGATAGCTATTGTTGTACGAGAATTCCACCAAAGGTAAGTGCTCATCCCAGCTATCACCGAAATCGATAATACACGCCCGTAACATCCCATAAAGGTTTGAGGATGGTACGCCGTGCTCAATTTCAATTGTGTACCCATATCTTCATGAAACTTTTCCCAAAACCGAGATGTGAAACGAGTATCTCGATCCGAAATAATAGATATAGGAATCCCATGGCTTGATATCACTTCCTTGATGAACAACTTAGCCAAAGTCTCCGATGATATCGCTTCCCGAATGGGAAGAAACAAAGCACTTTTCATCAGTCGATCAACTTTCACCTAAATCGAATCAAATTGGATTCTCGCCGTCTTTTGTAACTTTGTAATGAAATCCATGGTAATGTGCTCCCATTTCCATTTCGGGATTTCTAACGGTTGTAACATACCATACGGCTTTTGGTGTTCGGCTTTAACTTGCAAACACGTGACGCATTGTTCAACATACTTAACAACATCACGTTTCATGCCCGGCCACCAATACTGTTTTCTTAATTCAAGATACATTTTCGTCACTCCCGGATGAATGGAATACTTTGACTTGTGTGCTTCATCAAGTAGCACTCGTCGATTATCCCCCATTTTAGGCACCCACACTCTTCCTTGAAAGGACAACAAACCATGCGGGCCTAAGGTAATAGATTCCGTTAGCCCTACGATTTGTTCCTCATGCTTGTTGTTAACAAAAGCTTCAATTTGAATCTCACCCAGCTTTTCAAGAAAATCATTAGTAATAATCATGCGTAACGATCCTACTCGTATCACCGGATATTGACTCTTTTGACTAAACGCATCCGCGACTACATTCGCCTTGCCCGGGTGATAAAGTATTTCACAATCGTAATCTTTTACCACATCCATCCACCTACATTGTCGATAATTCAAATCTCATTGATCAAAAAGATGTTTTAAGCTCTTGTGATCCGAATATATTGTACACTTGGCACCGTACAAAAAGTGGCGCAAAATTTTCAACGCATGAACAACCGCTGCCAACTCATGATCATGAGTCGGATATCTCGTTTCGTGTTCCTTCCGTTATCGAGAGGCGTAAGCGATGACTTTACCTCTTTGCATTAGAACACAACCGAGCCCGTTTAAGGAAGCATCACCATAAACCGTCATGTCTTCTACCCCTTCCAGTAACACTAACACCGGAGCTTGACACAACTTCTCTTTTAGCAATTGAAACGCGATCTCTTGTTCGTTTTCCCAATTAAATCTAGCATTCTTTCTCGTCAATTTCGTCAATGGAGAAGCAATTTTAGAAAAGTCTTAGATAAACCGATGATAATAACCGGCCAATCCGAGAAAACTTCTGATTTCCGTAGGTGTAGTCGGGCGCCCCCAACTCTTTACCGTCTCAATCTTCCCCGGATCTACTTGAATACCATCTTTGTTCACAATATGACCAAGGAATTGAACTTCCCTTAGCCAAAATTCACATTTGGAGAATTTTGCATACAATTTATCCTTCCGCAACGTCTTCAACACACCACGTAAATGATGTTCATGTTCCTTCATACTCTTTGAATAGACAAGTATGTCGTCAATGAACACAATAACCGACTTATCCAACATAGGTTGGCACACTCGATTCATAAGATCCATGAATGCCGCCGGCGCATTCGTAAGACCGAAAGGCATAACTACAAACTCAAAATGCCCATAACGCGTTCGAAAGGCCGTTTTCTCAATATCTTCCTCACGGACCCGCATTTGGTGATAGCCGAAACGTAAGTCAATTTTAGAGAAATACGTCGCACCTTGGAGTTGGTCAAATAAATCGTCAATCCGAGGCAATGGACAACGATTCTTGATCGTCACTTTGTTCAATTCCCGATAATCAATGCACATCCACATACTACCATCTTTCTTCTTCACAAATAAAACCGGAACGCCCCATGGCGAAGCACTCGGTCGAATAAAACCCTTTTCAAGTAACTCTTGGGTTTGGTTTAACAATTCTTACATTTCGGTTGGCGCTAAATGATAAGAAGTTTTAGCAATGGGAGTAGCACCCGGAACCAACTCAATGCGAAATTCAACTTGCCTTTCTGCCGGAACACCCAGTAATTCATCCGGAAAAACGTCTTCGAATTCATTAACCACCAGAATTTCACGAATGGGTGGCGGCTCTTCACGAGTATCAACTATATGAGCAAGAAAAGCCATGCCACCACTGACAAGAAAATGACGTGCCCGTGCATAAGTGCATAATGGCACAAGTCTTCTTCGTCTCTCGCCGTGGATAATTAACTCTCCCCCACTTGGGTTCTTCACACGAATAGATTTTTCATGGCATGCGATATCGGCCCTATGACGATCGAGCCAATCCATACCAACGACAATATCGAACTCACCCAACATCATCGGGATAAGATCAATTTTAAACGTTTCGGAACCAAACACAATATCACAATTTTTACAAACATCAACCCCTAGCACCGTCTTACCATCCGCTATTTCAACTCCTACCGAATGACTTAACTTAGTTAAAGGTTTATCAAGCTTAGACACAAAACGCGGAGATACAAACGATAAATTAGCACCGCTATCAAATAGCATCCTTGTCGGATTAGAGTTAACCATGAAAGTACATGAGACAACTTCTTTGGATTGTTTGGCTTCATCATTGGTCATCAAATAATTTCATCCTCTAGCCATACCCGCCGCCTTCTCTAACCGTTTAACATGGTCGGTGTTTAAATCGGGACACTCCGACTTTCGGTGTCCTTCTTTGTTGCAATTAAAACAAGTGAGTTTGTTTGTCATAGAAGGTTTCGTACAATCTCGAGCCAAATGACCTCGTACCCCATAATTGTAGCAAGTAGGGATGAAACTCCCGAAACCACCCTTCTTCACACTATTCACACATTCGGAACCCTTCTTGTTTTTATTGTTGGAAAAGTTCGAATGACTCGAACCTTCAAATTTTCTCTCATAGAAAGAGAAGTCGCTTCTTCTTGGAACCTCTGGCTCAAAACCCCGAGCCAATTCAAATAACTCGTCAAAAGACTTGGCCATTCCCCGACTAATCTTACCCTTCAACTCATCGCTTAGTGTACGGTAAAAATCTAGCATCAACTTATGGTCATCACCAACATACTCTGGACAAAAATTAGTCTTTGCCAAGAAGGTAGACTTGAGAGTAACCAAGTTCAATGAACCTTGTCGCAAATTGTGTAACTCGTCCCGGATTCTATCAAGGTCGGTAGGAGTTCGGTATTCTTTGAAAAATTCCCTTTTAAACTCTTCCCACATCAAGCTCATGCATTGCCCTTCCCTATATAATCGGATTTTATTGTCCCACCACAACCTGGCCTCTTCTTGCAACATACTAGAACCGTACCTCGTTTTCTTCTCGGGAGGACACTCCGCGGTACGAAAAGCCCCCTCGATGTCGGAGATCCAACATGTGCTTTTCAACGGATCCCTTACTCCATTAAACATAGGAGGTTGAGCATTCTTGAAATTTTTGTAATGGAAGTCTCACCTTCCATGCCCACCACTACCATCACCCCCTTCGCCCCGAGGATGAATATTTCTAGCTTCTAATGCCTCTTCAATTGCATACCATCATAACGTATAATGCTAAATCTCCAATACACAAGCTAGTATAACAATAGCCTAAAACACAAGCAATATATTATGCTACACCACAAAACATAACATTGATGTTCGCAACATCCATTAGTATTCAATTCCCAAGGCTAGCCCTACGAATGGTATCGTTAACATTGAACTTTAATCCCATTCGTCCCAATTAATGTGGTATCGTCAACATCGAACTTAAAACCCACACATATGAGGTATCGTCAACATCGAACATTAAGCCCTCATCGAATATCACTACAATAGTGGTATGGCTTTGTCAACATCGAACTTTAAATTCATACATATGAGGTATCGTCAATATCGAACTTTAAACCCTCAACCAACAACAAATAGTGGTATGGCATCGTCAGCATCGAACTTTAAATCCATACCCCACAAGCAAATAAATCATATACATACATATATAATTATTTCACTCACCTTAACGCTTTGGTGACAGATTTATACTTCCGCAAGCTTCAAAGCAAAGTACCTAATACATTAAGTACTCAATCAACGCACAAACTAGTTGGACTAAGCACCAACAATTCACTCATATGCATTTAATGACTTAAATGCATTAAATGACCCATTTATACCAAAACCGTCCATTTAAGGTCAACACACTCATTTCGGGTTATCCACTAACCCAAATAACACCCATTCATTTGATATCTAGGTGTGCTAGTAAATAACTAACCAATTAAGACTCAATAACCTCAATTATCACTTTAAAACCCTAGGTTAGTTACTATTGAGTTTTCATGACTCAATCTTACCCAAGAACCCTCAAAATCACCAATAATGGATTTTATGTTCATCACTAACCCAAACCCTAACCCTTAAACAAATTAAAATAAGGAAATCAAGATTTGGGCTTACCACCACAATCACAACGTAGCTAGTGAGTAGATGAACAACATTAATACTCACGTTTTGGCCCGAAATCAACTTCTTCCTCCTTGATTTGAGCTCTCTCTCTCTCTCTCTCTCTTAATGGGTTTCTCACTCTAAAATTGAATGGGAGAGAAGATGATGTTGGTGGTTGTGTTGAATATGTTTCAACCACCACAAAACTGGCCAATAATGACCTAAACCCGGCCTGATGTGAAAGGACAAGAATGCCCTTCATTTAATTTTAATTTAAAAAGTAGAAATCTGTGCACAGGGTTAGTGCGCGGCGCGCATACTTAACCCTGCGCGGCACGCACAAGGGTCTGGGCAGTTTCTGACTTCTGTTTAACTGCACAATGTTTCCCACACTTTATGTACCCTATTTACACCTCTGTACAACAATTTATTCGGCTCTTACAACTCTCCCCCACCTTAATCGGAGCGCGTCCTCGCGATCCAAGCCGCATGACAAGAGGGAAGATAAACTAACACAAACTCTTCGAGCTCCCATGTAAACTCGGAACCTTTACTATGATGCCATTGAACTTTATAAGTTCTCAACTCTTTATTTCTTAACCTCTTCACCTTTTCGTCGAGTATAGCAATCGGCTCCTCAACATATTCTAACTTGTTGTTTAGCTCAATTTCGTCTAATGGCATCCATGAAGAATTATCCGCAAGATACTTACCGAGATGGGAAACATGAAATGCATTATGGATCCCCGAAAGCTCTTCGGGTAATTCCAAACGATACGCAACTTCACCAACACGAGCTAAAATCTTAAATGGCCCAATAAACCGAGGAACTAACTTTCCCCATTTTCGAAGCCGAATAACACCCTTCCATGGCGAAACTTAAACATCACCATGTCACCTTCTTGGAACTCAATTAGTCGCCTACGTTAATCGGCATAAGATTTTTGCCTATCTTGAGCCGCTTTCAAATGAGTCCGAATCATCTCAATCTTACTATTCATCTCTAACACCAAGTCGGTACTCTTGATTTCCCTTTGTCCTACTTCACCCCAACAAATCGGAGTTCGACACCTTCGCCCATAAAGCATCTCATAAGGTGGCATTCCAATACTAGTATGATAATTATTGTGGTACGAGAATTCCACCAAAGGCAAGTGCTCATCCCAACTACCACCGAAATCAATAATACATGCCCGTAACATATCCTCCAATGTTTGATTTGTACGTTTGGTTTGACCATCCGTTTGAGGATGGCACGCCGTGCTCATTCTCAATTGTGAACCCATATCTTCATGAAACTTACTCCAAAATCGAGAAGTGAAACGAGTATCTCGATTCGAAATAATAGATATAGGAACCCCATGTCTCGATATCACCTCATTGATAAACAACTTTGACAAAGCCTCCGACTATATCGTTTCCCGAATGGGAAGAAACAAAGCACTTTTCGTCAATCGATCAACTATCACCCAAATCGTATCAAATTGGGTTCTCACCGTCTTTGGTAACTTGGTAATGAAATCCATGGTAATGTGCTCCCATTTCCATTTCGGGACTTCCAATGGTTGTAACTTACCATGCGGCTTTTGGTGCTCGGCCTTAACTTGCAAACACGTGACACATTGTTCAACATACTTTACAACATCACGTTTGATGCCCGGCCACCAATACTCTTTCTTCAAATCAAAATACATCTTTGTCGCGCCCGGATGAATGGGATACTTTGACTTATGTGCTTCTTCAAGTAGTACTCGTCAGTAATCTCCCATTCTAAGCACCCACACTCGTCCTTGGAAGGACAACAAACCATGCAGGCCTAAAGTAATAGACTCCGTTTGCCCCACGATTCGTTCTTCAGGCTTATTATTAACAAAAGCTTCAATTTGAATGTCAGCAAGCTTTACAAGAAAATCGTTAGTAATGATCATGCGTGATGACCCTACTCGTATTGCCAGATGTTGACTCTTTCGACTTAGCGCATCCGCGACCACGTTCGCCTTACCCGGATGGTAAAGTATCTCACAATCATAATCCTTTACCACATCCATCCACCTACGTTAACGGTAATTCAAATCTCGTTGATCAAAAAGATGTTTTAAGCTCTGGTGATCCGAATAAATCGTACACTTGACACCGTACAAGTAATGCCGCCAATTCAAGATCATGAGTCGGGTATCTCTTTTTGTGTTCCTTTAATTGTCGAGAGGTGTAAGCGATGACTTTACCTCTTTGTATTAGAACACAACCGATCCCATTTAAAGATGCATCACAATAAACTGTCATGTCTTCTACACCTTCTGGCAACACTAACACCGGAGCTTGACACAACTTTTCTTTTAACAATTGAAAAGCAATTTCTTGCTCGTTTTCCCAATTAAATCTCGCGTTCTTTCTTGTCAACTTCATTAAGGGAGAAGTGATCTTAGAAAGTCTTGGATTAACCGACGATAATAACCGGCCAATCCTAGAAAACTTTGAATTTCCGAAGGTATAGTCGGTTGTTCCCAACTTTTTACCGTCTCTATCTTCCCCGAATCTACTTGAATACCTTCTTTGTTCACAATATGGCCAAGGAATTGAACCTCCCTTAGCCAAAATTCACACATGGAGAGTTTAGCATACAACTTCTCCTTCCACAACGTCTTCAACACTTCACGCAAATGGAGTTCATGTTCCTTCGTACTCTTAGAATAAACAAGTATGTCGCCAATGAACACAATTACCGACTTGTCCAACATAGGTTGGCACACTCGGTTCATAAGATCCATGAATGTCGCCGGTGCATTCGTAAGACCAAAAGGCAAGGCTACAAACTCAAAATGCCCGTAACACGTTCGAAAAGCCGTTTTCTCAATATCTTCCTCAAGGACCCGCATTTGATGATAGCCAGACCGTAAGTCAATTTTCGAAAAATACATCGCACCTTGGAGTTGGTCAAGCAAATCGTCAATCCGAGGCAACGGATAGCGATTCTTGATTGTCACTTTGTTCAACTCTATATAATCGATGCACATCCGCATATTACCATCCTTCTTCTTCACGAATAAAAATGGAGCGCCCCATGGTGAAACACTCGGCCGTATAAAACCCTTTTCAAGCAACTCTTGGGTTTGATTTAACAACTCTTGCATTTCCGTTGGTGCTAAACGATAAGGAGTTTTAGCAATGGGAGTAGCCCCCGGAACCAACTCGATGCGAAATTCAACTTGTCTTTCCACCGGAACACCCGGTAATTCATCCGGAAAAACGTCTTCAAATTCATTAACCACCGGAATTTCACGAATGGATGGTGGCTCTTCACGAGTATCAACTACATGGGCAAGAAAAGCCATGCCACCACTAGTAAGAAAACGACGTGCCCGTGCATAAGTGCATAATGGCACAAGTCTTCTTCGTTGCTCGCCATGAATAATTAACTCTCCCCCACTTAGGGTCTTTACACGAATAGACTTTTCATGGCATGCAATATCGGCTCTATAATGATTGAGCCAATCCATACCCACAACAATATCAAATTCACCCAAAATCATCGGGATAAGATCGATTTTAAACGCTTCGGTACCAAACACAACATTACAATCATTACACACATCAACCCCTAGCACCGTCTTACCATCCGCTATTTCAACCTCTACCGGATGACTTAACTTAGCTAGCGGTTTGTTAAGCTTAGACACAAATTGAGGTGACACAAATGACAAACTTGCACCGCTATCAAATAATATCCTTGTCGGATTAGAGTTAACCATGAAAGTACCTGAGACAACTTCATTGGATTGCTTGGCCTCATCATTGTTCATTAAGTAATTTCATCCTCTAGCCGTACCCGCCGCCTTCTCTAGCTGTTTAACATGATCAGTGTTCAAATCAGGACACTCCGACTTTCGGTGTCCTTCTTTGTTGCAATTAAAGCAAGTGAGCTTGTTTGCCAAAGAGGGCTTTGTACAATCTCGAAACAATTGACCCCATACCCTACAATTGTAGCAAGTAGGGATAAAACTCCCGAAGCCACCCTTCTTCACACTATTTACACTTTCGGAACCCTTGTTGTTTTTCTTGTTGGAAAAGTTCGAATGACTCGAACATTCGAATTTCCTCTTAGAGAAAGAGAAATCGCTTCTTTTTGGAACCTCCGTCTAGAAACCCCGAGCCAATTCAAATAACTCATCGAAAGACTTAGCCATTCCCCGACTAATCTTACCCTTCAACTCATCGCTCATGGTACGATAGAAATCTTGCATCAACTTTTGATCATCACCAACATACTCCGGGAAAAAATGAGTCTTTGCCAAGAAGGTAGACTTGAGAGTAACCAAGTCCATCGAACCTTGTCGCAAATTGTGCAACTCGTCCCGGATTCTATTAAGGTCGGTAGGAGTTCGGTATTCCTTGAAGAATTTCCTTTTAAACTCTTCCCACGACTAGCTCATACATTACTCTTCACCATATAATTAAATGCTATCGTCCCACCACAACTTAGCCTTTTCACGCAACATGCTAGAACCGTACCTAGTCTTCTTTTCGGGAGGACATTTTGCGGTACAGAAAGCCCCCTCGATATCAGAGATCCAACACGTACTCTCCAACGGATCCCTTACCCCATTAAACATAGGGGTTGAGCATCTTTGAAATTTTTGTAATGGAAGTCTCGCCTTCCATGTCCACCACTACCATCACCCCCTTCGCCCCGAGGATAAATGTTTCTAGCTTCTAATGCCTCTTCGATCACGACATTCATTCGCTCATTGATTAACTCAGTTACTTGCCCATCAACCGATTCTTGGAAAACCTTTCGGACATCCTCAAGAAATTCCGTTCTTTGCTTTTTAATGATGGCCTCAACCTTGGCCGTGAATTCGGAGTCCTCGCTCGGGCCTCTGTCATTAGTGTCGTGTCCGTTTCTCATCTTCATTCTATAAAACGAAATAGGTTAAACAAAGAAATGATAGCACATGACACATACATACCATACCGCCCCATCTTGCTCAACAATCGTCGTACATCACTTGCTTGACACGACTTGGACCCGTAACAATGGTAGCTAATCATTGTTACGCGAGCATGTCGCATTAACTGGCTAGTACAACGTCTATCTTGCTTGATGATTGCAAACACAACACAAAACAATTAGTGCAAGGTTATTTCACATAAACCTAAGAACTAGCCAATCCCGGTCCGACCCGTCTCCTACAAGTCCCACATAAAACGCATACGCAATAAAGTCTAAGTCTAGGCACCTATCTCAAGTCTCCTAAATCCCTTAGACCATGCTTTGATACCACTTGTAACAACCTAACCCGTTAACCAACCGAAAACAGACCATAAATTTTTTTTTACACAGCAAGGGTGCGCGGCGCGCAGGCTGCCTGGCAGCTTCTGTCCGGTTTTGCCAATTTTCATTTAATGTTCTCCCACTTCCCATCACTTTCAGATGAAACACTTTGTACAACACATTAATATAGTTAAAACTAACATGTTTCAATAATAAAACTAGTTTTACGTCACCGGGCCCATATCGTCCCGAATTACGAGTTTCGTACAAATATAAGTTTCGACCACAAAAGTTTAATTTCCAAACGACACTTCGAGCATGGTGTTTGGGGTCAAACTACCTATAACTTGCTCGAACTTCCAAAAGCTAATCTTCCAAAAAGCGTCTCCTATCAAGAATAAGCGGGATCACTAATCCAAACGAAAACCTTTACCCTTATCCACACCGGAGCCTATAAAAAGGTAAACAACGAGAGGGTAAGCAAAACGCTTAGTGAATGCAATAATTATACATATACATATATAACTTACTTATTTGCAATCACCTACAACATTTCCGCATACATACTAGCAATATAATTAGCATACCATCATAACGTATAACGCTAAATCTCCAATACACAAGCTAGTATAACAATAGCCTAAAACACAAGCAATATATTATGCTACACCACAAAACACAACATTGATGTTCGCAACATCCATTAGTATTCAATTCCCAATGCTAGCCCTACGAATGGTATCGTCAACATCGAACTTTAATCTCATTCGTCCTAATTAACGTGGTATCGTCAACATCGAACTTAAAACCTACATATATGAGGTATCATCAACATCGAACTTTAAGCCCTCATCGGAAGTCACTACAATAGTGGTATGACTTCGTCAACATCGAACTTTAAATCCATACATATGAGGTATCATCAACATCGAACTTTAAACCCTCAACCAACAACAAATAGTGGTATGGCATCGTCAACATCGAACTTTAAATCCATACCCCACAAGCAAATAAATCATATACATACATATATAATTATTCCACTCACCTTAACGCTTCGGTGACGAATTTATACTTCCGCAAGCTTCAAAGCAAAGTACCTAATACATTAAGTACTCAATCAACACATAAACTAGTTAGACTAAGCACCAATAATTCATTCATGTGCATTTAATTACTTAAATAAATTAAATGACCCATTTTTACCAAAACCATCCATTTAAGGTCAACACACTCATTTTGGGTTATCCACTAACCCAAATAACACCCATTCATTTGATATCTAGGTGTGCTAGTAAATAACTAACCAATTAAGACTCAATAACCTCAATTATCACTTTGAGACCCTAGGTTAGTTACTATTGAGTCTTCATGACTCAATCTTACCCAAGAACCCTCAAAATCACCAATAATGGGTTTTATGTTCATCACTAACCCAAACCCTAACCCTTAAACAAATTAAAATAAGGAAATCAAGATTAGGGCTTACCACCACAATCACAACGTAGCTAGTGATTAGATGAACAACTTTAATACTCACGTTTTGGCCCGAAATCAACATCTTCCTCCTTGATTTGAGCTCTCTCTCTCTCTCTCTCTCTCTCTCTCTCTCTTAATGGGTTTCTCACTCTAAAATTGAATGGGAGAGAAGATGATGTTGGTGGTTGTGTTGAATGTGTTTCAACCACCACAAAATAGGCCAATAATGACCTAAACAAGGCCTCATGTGAAAGGACAAGAATGCCCTTAATTTAACTTTAATTTAAAAATCAGAAATCTGTGCACAAGGCTAGTGCGCGATGCGCCACACTTAACCCTGCGCGGCGCGCACAAGGGTCTGGGCAGTTTCTGACTTCTGTTTAACTGCACAATGTTTTCCACACTTTATGTACCATATTTACACCTCTGTACAACAATTTATTTGGGTCTTACAACTCTCCCCCACTTGAATCGGAGCACGTACTCGCGATCCAAGCCGCATGACAAGAGGGAAGATAAATTAACACAAACTCTTCGGGCTCCCACGTAAATTCGGAACCTTTACTACGATGCCATTGAACTTTATAAGTTCTCACCTCTTTATTTCTTAACCTCTTCACCTTTTCATCGAGTATAGCAATCGGCTCCTCAACATACTCTAACTTGTTGTTTAGCTCAATTTTGTCTAATGTCATCCATGAAGAATCATCCGCAAGACACTTACGGAGATGGGAAACATGAAATGTATTATGGATCCCCGCAAGCTCTTCGGGTAATTCCAAACAATACGCAACTTCACCAACATGAGCTAAAATCTTAAATGGCCCAATAAACCGAGGAGCTAACTTTCTCCGTTTTTGAAACCGAATAACACCCTTCCATGGCGAAACTTTAAGCATCACCAAGTCACCTTATTGGAACTCAATTAGTCGCCTAAGATTATCGGCATAAGATTTTTGCCTATCTTGAGCCGCTTTCAAATAAGTCCGAATCATCTCAATCTTACTATTCGTCTCTAACACCAAATCGGTACTCCTGATTTCCCTTTGTCCCACTTCACCCCAACAAATTGGAGTTCGACACATTCACCCATAAAACATCTCATAAGGTGGCATTCCAATACTAGTATGATAACTATTGTTGTACGAGAATTCCACCAAAGGAAAATGCTCATCCCAACTACCACCGAAATCGATAATACACGCCTGTAACATATCCTCCAATGTTTGATTTGTACGTTCGGTTTGACCGTCCGTTTGAGGATGGTACGCCATGCTCATTCTCAATTGTGTACCCATATCTTCATGAAACTTATTCCAAAACTGAGAAGTGAAACGAGTATCTCGATCCGAAATAATAGATATAGGAACCCCATGTCTCGATATCACCTCCTTGATAAACAACTTTGATAAAGCCTCCGACGATATTGTTTCCCGAATGGGAAGAAACAAAGAACTAGATGACGTCGAATGGCAAGCACGTCCAAAGATTCTTGCTTGTTGGGCCGTTTAAGGGTGATCTTGAGAATTTCAGCACTCTGAAACCGAAGGTTATGCGCCGCCAAATGTTATTCCATCTGATGGCGCATATTATTGATTTAAAAAGCATGTTTAATGAAGTGACATTAGATGCAAAATTATTTGCGTTATACATTATTAAATTGTAAGTGAAATAATAGGCCTTAAAACTACGTATACCATGCTAAGTCAAGCATACACAAAAGTAATAATACGAAATATATTGAAAACGTTCAAAAAAGAACATTAAAAATGATTAAAATATCTCTTTTCGGCATCCTGAAGATCTCAAATGGCAATACATTTCCGAGAGTCTTGATGTTAGGGTCGTTTAAGGGTGATCCAGAGAATTTTAGAACAATCTGAAACCAAAGGTTATGCGCCGCCAAATGTTACTCCCTTTGGCGGCGCATATTATTGTTATAAAAAGCATGTTTAATGAAGTGACATTAGATTCAAAATTATATGCGTCATACATCATTACATTGTGAGTGAAATAATAGGCCTTAAAACCACATGTACCATGCTAAGTCATGCATACAAAAAGGAATAACATGATAGAAATTCAAAACGGTCTAAAGAGCGTCTAAAATAAAAAAAAAGACAAAATTGAAGGTTTTCGAGGCCTCGTTTCGAAAAATATTTGCGACAAACTGCCTTCGGCAGTTTGCCAACGGACAGATCTCGAAAAAATAGACGATTTAAAAAACGGTGAATAAATCGTAGTACGAGTAAAAAGATACAATAGATCTAACATTTTGGCCAAAGACGCAAAACAGCAAGCACCACGAACCGTCGGTGGTGTTTGGTGCGTGGTGTGAATTTGATAGGAAAGATGTCTTTTTCGGAATCTAGACGACCTCGAATGGCAAGCACGTCCAGAGATTTTTGCTCGTTGGGCCATTTTTGGGTGATCTTGAGAATTTCAGCACAATCTGACACCGAAGGTTATGCGTCACCAAATGTTACTCCATCTGATGGCGCATATTAATGATTTAAAAAGCGTGCTTAATGAAATGTCATTAGATTCAAAATTATATGCGTTATAGATAATTACATTGTGAGTGAAATAATAGGCCTTAAAACTACGTATACCATGCTAAGTCATGCATAAATAATACGGAATATATTGAAAACCTCTAAATGATACATTTTACAAACATTTCATTCGTTTTTAAAAGACAACCTTCATTACATTGAAAGGTAAACTGGCATGCATACCATTTCCTAATATATCAATCTATCAATGACTTCTTATCAATCTTGATGAACTTAATGACTCGAATGCAACGTCTTTTGAAATATGCCATGAATGACTCCATGTAATATCTCAAAAATGGGCAAATGCACAGCGGAAGATTTCCTTAATACCTGAGAATAAACATGCTTTAAAGTGTCAACCAAAAGGTTGGTGAGTTCATTAGTTTATCGTAAATAATGATTTCCAATAGTATAATAGACCACATGATACTCATATTTAGAAAACAATCTGTGCAGGTCTACTCCTGCTGTAAAATCATTCATATGAAGAACATCGGAACCTTTCAAACAACTCACCAACGGTAGCTAATGCGTGCATGCAATGCAAAATCATCTCACCGTGGTAGTTAATACAATATAATTTTATAACGGGAGCTAATGCGTGCGTGCAATGCAAAATCATCTCTCCGAGGGTAGCTAAAAAGGGAGCTAATGCGTGCGTGCAATGATAAAATCATCTCTCCGTTACTAACTACAAAATAGAAATACAATACAATACATCTGGAGCTAATGCGTGCGTGCAATGCAAAATCATCTCGCCGATGGTAGCTAAAACGGGAGCTAATGCGTGCGTGCAATGCAAAATCATCTCTCCGTTACTAACTAAAAAATCGAACCATTTTGGGAGCTAATGCGCGGGTGCAATGACAAAATCATCTCACCAATGGTCGATAATACAATCTTTATAGAAATCAAACCTCTGAATCCAAATAATTCAATCATAGAATGTAGTTTTGAATATTTGTGTCTATTTCGTCAAACATTTATAAAAGCAATTCATGTATTCTCATTTCAAAAATATATCTCAAGGCATTTAGTAAATCAGTTATAAAAACGGCGCATGTATTCTCAGTCCCAAAAATGTAATGAGTAAAAGGGAGCAAATGAACTCACTATATTGTATTTCGTAGTAATTAAGCATATGATGGCATTGAACAAGTGCAAGGTTGGCCTCAGATTCACGAACCTATATTAATTATATATATTTATATGTCGATCAATATATGCCTAACAATTTAGGTCAAGTCATAGTGTACCACAATCCTAATGCTCGAGACTAATATGCAAAAGTCAACAAAAGTCATTTTGACCAAAATGACTTCCAAAATCTATACATGATTATTATATAACTTAAATATAGTCATTTTATATATTTAAATATTTTTAATAGATTTTATTAGAGTAAATAATATAATTCATTTATTAATAAATAAAATTTTATATTAAAATTTATAGAATAAAAATATACTTTTATATATCTTAAGTAATGAAATTTATAAAGTTCATTTAATATCATAAAAATAATATGATAGGTTTTATTAATGTAATTATATTACACGTAGTAAAATATCATTGTATCGTATATTTATTTGATAAAATAATATCGATAATAATAATAGTACGTAAAAATTGTATTATTTTGTAATAATAATTACTATTATTCTATTAATAATAATAATAATATTTATATTTATTAAAAATGATATTATGATAAAATGATAATTTTTATTAAAATGATAATAATAATAATAATAATGATATTTTATATTAAAAATGATATTCTTATAAATAATAATTTTTGTAAAAATGGTAGTTTTAATATTAATACTTTTAATAATAATAATGATAAAATTAATGAAAATGATATTTTTATCTAAATCAATACCTTTCAATATTTTAATTTCATCATGATAATTATACTCATTATTTCCTAATCAATTTGTTAATAGCTTTTAGTCATCTTTTATATCGCGTTCATAATAATGATAATAATAGTAATCATAATAATTAGATGTTACTAATATTAGTTTTAATTATAATAATATTAATAATGATAATATTAATGATAATACTAATAACTATTTTATTGATAATAATAATAATAATTAAAACATTAACGATAATAACGATAGTAATAAAAATAACAATTTTTAATGATAATACCCTTTATTAATAACGATAATGATAATAATAATAATAATAATAATAATAATAATAATAATAATAATAATAATAATAATAATAATAATATTAATAATTAGATTATAACGACAATAATAACGAAGATAATAATAATCATTTTTAATAATAATACAAAAATTCAGTTGACTATAACTTCTAATCCGTTCATCGAAACCATTCAATATCTAGATGAAAAGTTCTTAATTTTTGGCTAGCTTTCCAACGACATGCATATCATATACCTTATCTCAACCACATTTGTAACTAGTTCATAATCTATAGTCAACTATTTAACGACAATATTAAATGTATAAGTATGCATAATCCTATATAATAGAGCACTAGTCAGGGATACACTATTAATATATAAAAATTAAGTTATGAGTGCTCACGTATCAATATTGAGATTCAATATTGCAGGAAAGTACGTAGACACAACGGAGATGATAAACACTAGGTTGACCTCACGAGCATATCCCTCGAACATTACCCATCACTTCCATAGCTATAACCCATAATTTCCTTAGCTCTATCCCTCTCAAAAACTCATTTTGGAATGACTCGTTCATGACTCCGTCATAGTATTTTATGTATATTTAATAATAATATTACTAATAATACTAATAATAATAAGATTAATAATAATAATCCTAATAATAATAATAATAATAATAATAATAATAATAATAATAATAATAATAATAATAATAATAATAATAATAATAATAATAATAATAATAATAATAATAATATATAATATATACTCCGTATATGTGTGTGAGATCGAGAGATAGATAGAATAAACTAGAACCAGAATCGAGTTAATATACAAACTTTGCCCACCTAACCCACCCATGCGATCGCATGGGTTTTAGTGGGTTAGGCCATGCGATTGCATGGTGATCTTTTCCAGCCCACATCCATTACTTTTTGGCTGCCGACACTCGTAATATATATATATATATATATATATATATATATATATATATATATATATATATATATATATATATATATATATATATATATATATATATATATATATATATATATATAAAATCTATATAATTATTTATATAATATATTATATTTACGAGCATGGTAAAAATGTAATTTTTGTTCAAATGATTCGTACGTTGTCACTCAACTAATGTCTCAGTTTCGATTTCTCGAATGGCTTTTCATACACATAGAAAACTAGCGTTTTACATTTCGTGATACGTACCTTTAACAAGAATATAGACTTAACTATCGATAAACTAAATAACTTGAAGTATAATCTATACATTTGAATGTTGTGGTCATTTGCTTCTATAAATCTGAAAGGATCCGTCCTAATCCATCTGGACGAATACATTACATTTGGTTACATCGCGAGGTACTTGACCTCTATATGATACATTTTATAAACATTGCATTCGTTTTTAAAAGACAAATTTTCATTTACATCGAAAGTTGACGGCATGCATATCATTTCATAATATATCCAACTATAATTGACTTAATAATAATATTGATGAACTCAATGACTCGAATGCAACGTCTTTTGAAATATGTCATGAATGACTCCAAGTAATATCTTTAAAATGAGCAAATGCACAGCGGAAGATTTCTTTCATACCTGAGAATAAACATGCTTTAAAGTATCAACCAAAAGGTTGGTGAGTTCATTAGTTTAACATAAATAATCATTTCCATCATTTTAATAGACCACAAGATTTTCATTTCTCATAAATATACGTCCCATGCATAGAGGCAAAAATATCATTCATATGGATTGAACACCTGGTAACCGACATTAACAAGATGCATATAGAATATCCCCATCATTCCGGGACACCCATCGGACATGATAAAATCGAAGTACTAAAGCATTCCAAATTCCAGAATGGGGCTTGTTGGGCCCGATAGATCTATCTTTAGGATTCGCGTCAATTACGGGGTCTGTTCCCTAATTCTTAGGCTACCAAGACAAAAGGGGCATATTCGGCTTCGATCATTCAACCATATAATGTAGTTTTGATTACTTGTGTCTATTATATATATATATATATATATATATATATATATATATATATATATATATATCAACACATATAATTGTAATCAAACGAAGTTTTATATTATTAGTGATATATTTGTTATTTTAGTAAATTATATGTTATATGTATTAAATAGGATTTTATGTAACTAATTGTTATTTGGTAAATTAATATTAATAAAAAGTTGTATTAGCTTATAATAATAATAATTTTTAATAATAAAAATAATTACAATAATAATAATCATGATAATAATAATATTATTAATGGTAATCACAATAATGATAATAAAAATATTGTTAGTAAAAAATTAATAATAATGATTGTAAAATAATGATACATATAATAATAATAGTTTTTAATAAAATGATAAGTTTAATAATAACGATAATGAAAATATTAATTTTGAATATATTACTTAATAATAATAATAATAATAATAATAATAATAATAATAATAATAATAATAATAATAATAATAATAATGATAATGATAATGATAATGATAATGATAATAGCGAGTAATAAGTAACTACCTCAAAGCAGTAATCCTTAAAAATGCACCCTATAATACTCTAAACCAATGAACCATACATACGTTCTTGAATTAATCACCACATTTAATTGTCTTAACCTGTTCGTTATCATTCTCAACATAATCATGTCATCATCTTCCTACTTAACACCCTCTAATTACCACGATTACTGTTTTTAATCATCATCATCATTATTAATATTAATATCTTCATCATAATATTATCATTTTATGATCGTCCGTTCGTGATCTATTTACTCACCGATTATATCTATTATAGATTCATCACCTCGATCATAAATGTTCGATATTCCTAACTACCATCAATACCGTGATTATCTATTATCATCACCAACTCATTTTCCTAATCTAATATTAATCATAATCAGCTAATATAGTTACCATCATAATCGACCATTTATCTAGATAGGAAGTTGAGGCCCGAAATAACAAGTCCAATTTGTATGATCCTTTCCATAATACTTGGCCCAACAAAGAGTAAATATTTATATCTTGGATAATTCATTTTGTAAACCTATTAACTCTTAAATCTTGCAGCCCAAAATTAATATATATCCCATCATATGTTGCTGTACCAAAATAGAAATAACATTTTCATTTTTACGATTACGATCACTCTTTTGATATCACCACTGCATCATATTATCATCATCATCTAATCTCCTGATCCTCAACATTGACGTGTATCATTATCTATATTTATTACCGGATCAATCATCATTCAATTATCATGACTATCATCATAATAAATCGTCATCGTGGACTCATCATCATTACCTCATATTCGTATTATCATAACCATGATTTCCTATCATTATCATGACATACTCACGATCATCATCTTATCCTCATCCGTATTCTCTATTTACTCATACATTATCATATTTCTCGTCATTATCATGATCATAATATAACATCATGATTATAATCGTAATATCATCTTAACATTCTATTATCCTTGCAGTGTATCGTCCTCAAAAAAAAAAAAAAATCAACCACAAAGTATAGCAGTAGTCCATTCGGTATTCAGGCATAATAACTCTAACAAACACAGCCCCATTTATAAAAGTCCAATTAGAAGAGTTTAAAGGAGTTCAACAAAGTTAAATGTTTTGGACTTAGGATTCTTTTTAATAAAAAAATTTAAGGACGCAAGCTGCAGTAGGTATGCAACCACTCCCACCATATTCCTTTCACAATGTAAAGTAATAAAAAAAATGATGTATACCAACTTGGTCGGCCATGAAGTCTCATTGGTCCCACAAGATTAATTGATACACCACCATATATTAATATTCTATAATCAAGTTGGCAAAAGTTTAAATTGTGAATATATCCTACCCCTCACCTTTTGTTAAAGTGCTCGATAAGGTTCAACAGCAGCAGAAATAGTAGTGGTTATTTATGATGGTGTTTGGGATTTGTTTGGTTCGAACACGAGTAACAGCAGTTTGATCGTGCAGTAAAAAAAATGGTGTTGTTTGTGGTGTTTGAACAGAAACATAAAAGCAGAAAAACTAAACTGCAGCATAAATGGGGGTTGCAAAAGGCGATGGTGTGGTTCTTGTGGGTGTTGTCACAGAAAAAGAAAAAAAATATAGTGGAAGGCGATTTTACTTGATGGTTAACATGGTTGTCGATGGTTTATGATGGCAGCTGTAGGATCAGAAATAGGAATTAAGTAGTAGCAAGCTAGGGTTAGATGATAGTGGGTTTGTAAGTGATAGATGGTGTCGTTGTTGTTTGTTCATCTGGCAGGGAACTGAAGAAGAAGAAAAAAATAATAAATATGTTGCTGATGGCTTCGGCTATGATGGTTATTGAGTAGTAGTTGGAGAAGAAAGAATAAGTTAATTGTGTGTTGAACATAAAGTATGGATATATTTTCCATGCATGTGAATATGTAGGATATAAATATAGATATAACTATGCTGTAAGTTGAAGTAAAGGGAAACAAGTACCAATTAAGCATAGTATAACTCAATCAAATATTAATCATATGTCTAAAAAGGATACAGTATTTCCCATTCCTAAATCACAGGTGAGAGATTTGAGAATCAAAAAGAAACATAAAATTGGTGTTCTTTATAATAACATCTATTTAACTACACAAATACTTTATTACATGTTGATTGGTAATTGTCTGATTAGAAAAATATACTATATAATTACCCTACATGATTTTAATGAAAGGCGGAGTACACATTTAAATATATATAACCACATTATCACATTATCAATTTATTTAATGTCACTTTTTGCTAATTTTAAATCACATGAATATCGTGATTTAACTGGAATTTTGCCAAAATCAAATGGGTTTGGTTTTGATTTAAGTATGTGTTACATGTACAGATATATATAAGAGAATGAGGTAGTGCAAAGTAGGGGTGTGGTTGTTCATGATGTTATTGTTTAGATTATTTTATATAGTATGGGATGATTGAAATGTGTAATTTTCTCTTTAGGTTATTATTTGTTACTATACTTCAATTTTATTTATTGATATATTTTAAATAATAAATTTTATAATATCTTATCTTATTTTATTTTTCATAATAAATTCTAGCAATTACATCATATAATATTTCCAATTTTATATATATATATATGTATATATATATATATATACACACACACACACATATCTATTTACAATTAATTGTTCGTGAATCTTCAAGAGCAGTCGATGGTCAATTGAATATATAAATAGTTTAAAATTTTTGAGACTCAACATTACGGAATTTGCTTATCGAGTCGAAACCATATAAAGATTAAGTTTAAATTTGGTCGGAAATTCTCGGGTCGTCACAATACCTACCCGTTAAATAAATTTCGTCCCGAAATTTGAGTGAGAGGGTCATGGTTAACAAAAAAAATGTTTTCATGACGAATACGAGTTAGAAATTAGAGTTTTATCATCATTGATTAATATAGACAAAACGATTCAATTATGTGAAGTGTACAAGTGAAGCTATCACAAAAGATATAGATAGAGATTTAACTTTTAACGTAGTCACGGTGGATTTCTGGAATTTAAGGGATTTAAAGGAAATCTTTGAAATTTGAGTGAGATCTGATTCTTCGGTGAATAAGGAGATTAAGATCTCTTCAATTAAATTCTATGATCTGCCTCGATTGCTATGTCTGATATTTTCATTATAAATTAAACTCTTCCGTTCCATTATTTTCACCATTCCTATACTTTCTTCCTCTATTCCTACTTCCAAAATATTGTGAAAATGCTCCATCCAGTTCTGATTCTTGATATTTTCCTAACTATCGCATCTGTCATTCTTCTTTTCCATTTACCGCCGGAGGAATCTATTCACTTCTACTATTACCTTGGGATTATTGGGTTTATCATACTCCCGTGTCTTTATATTGCTATTCGTATTAATGTGCACGGTTTATGATTTCTGTGTTATTGTCGGGTTTTATATTTTCCCTTATGTTTCGGAGCTCTTTGCCTTTTTCTTCTCTTCTTGACCTCTAGTAAAGCGAGTAACGGTCTAGAATTCGTAGATATAAAGTTTCGAATGATTATAATGTTCTAAGCAGGAAGGAACGTGATAGCACGATTTGATTTTCAAATTTATCAACATCACGGAAGATAGAACCATCAAGAATACATTTTCTTGATATGTTCAGAAGTTAAGTAGAATGAAAGAGTTATGTAACATGGCACATGATGATGGTATAATCTACTGTGAATCATCACGTTCCATTAGAAACTCAGCATGACATACTGTAATATAATCACGTTGGCCAAGCATCATTATATTATACTAACTCATGCTTCAATTCCCTACACTTCTCTAGAATTCATTCCTAATTTATACTTAGATTTTACAGAAGTTTCCAATATAATGGAATACAGAAAACACAAATAGGTAGATAATTTCGGACAAGAATATTTATGAAAATATCCTCAGAAATATCGAAGATATTTATGATGATATTTTGGAATTTATAAGTTCGAAAGTTGATGAAGAAAAATTTTTCGCAAGATTTTAACATGAGTTCGAAGTAAGATATTCTCTAAAGATTTAATCGGATCCAGAATTACCTGGATTCTTTGAATATTGAGTTTGGTCCATGTATTTGTCCTTGTTCTCCTTCATGGTTAGCTCCATCTATTTTTCAGTACCAAATTTTCTATCGAGCGTTCCCAACACTCCATTCTTTATCATCAAACTCTTAGCTGTTTAGACCATCTACAATTTTTCTGTTTCCTCTGCATTTAATGCAGTCATATTTGAGTCGTCGATTACCAATCCGAGGTGGTTTCAGGAGAATTGTGTTTTTAGATGATTAAACGCTGATGGTAGTATGGTGGAATATAAAAGGTTTTCCGGTAATGAAGGCGAAAAGGCAACGTATATATCAAGGTTATAATAAGACTAGTCCGACTGAAAAGTCGAAGTTGACTTGCTGGAGCTGTGACAAAATTTGCTACTTTGAAGAAGAACTGCAAAGTTATTTTGGGTAATAATAACACTAAAGGAATTAGCACAGCTACGTGTTAAACGTTTACTCAGTTTCCGAGAGTTTTTCAGGTGCATAACTATATGCATCAATCTTTTCTTCCGTAGATGAAGTGCGGTTGGTCCATCCTATCGATTGAGGTGTTTTTAAGAATCATGAAAGGTTTGAACGCGGATTGTAATCGTCAAGATACAAATGAGGTTTAAGATGAAATCAAGTGGCAAACTTGAAGAAATGTTTAGTTTCATATGTTATAATCAATATTTTAATTCATTTTAATTGTCCAATGTTGGTAGTCCACAGTTAGCAATTCAATAATTCATATATAGTTTAATATATAATATTCGAATTAATTAATACGTATCGTGACCCGTGTACATGTCTCAGACTCGATCACAACTCAAAGTATATATATTATTATAGAATAAACCTCAACCCTGTATAGCGAACTCTAGCATTACAGCATATAGAGTGTCTATGGTTATTCCAAATTATATATATATATATATATATATATATATATATATATATATATATATATATATATATATATATATATATATATATATATATATATATATATATATATATATATATATATATATATATATATATATATGCGTCGATATGATATGTCAAAACCTTGTATACATGTCTCGATATTTAAAGTGCGTAAAGTAAATAACAGAAATTAAATGACGATAAATAAAATTACGATAAATAAATAGCGATAAATAAAATGTAATCAGTTAACTAGGAACAGTCAGCTGGAAACAGTTAGCGTGGATTCTTAACAAAATTTTCCTCATAGTTAATTTGTTTGTTTCTAACAAATTTTATTTTGTCCAATGTTTTTCTTCATTATGCCACTTGTTGGATTCTGATAAGTCAAAATCTAAATATGAAATTGAATGAAAATGGTTACTCTGTGGTGAACGGATTCGTATATCTGTGGATGTAAGTAGGATACTAAATGACTGTTGAATCAGATTCGCAGAAAGTACCGTGTAACTGATTAATGTGAAATCTGAATATTCCTCGGGTATTACCTACCCGTTAAAATATTTTCACCATTAACAGCTTGTACAAAAGGATTTTTAATTACTATCTTTATGAAAATATACTTGCATATATATTTTCTTCAGATGTAATCAAGGATTTAATGAGTTAACATGATATTAATCTCATTTTCTTTTCGGTTTGAGCTAGAATAAGTAATCTCGAAAACTATTAGAAACCACATATTCTTCGCAGAATATTAAGGAAGTTATGGATCAATACTTCATCGTTAATTATTAGGAATCACATATTGTTCGCAGAATATTAGTGAAGTTATGGATCAATACTTCATCGTTAATTATTGTTGGTACTCCTTGGTATCTATGGCACTTATGATATTGATGCTCGTGGGACAAATTGTGATGTTGAGATGTGGGATACGGATGTTGCTGTTGGTGGTGGTACTGTTGGTGTTACTGATGGTGGTACTATTTATGCTGCTGGTGCTGCTGATGCTATCGATACTGCTGATGGTGACGATGCTGATGTTGATGGTGCTTGTGGTGTTTGTGATGCTTGTAAATCACGCACCATTCTTGTTAGGGTTTCTATCCTACCCTCTATCATTTCTATCCACCCACTCATCTGATTCGATAGATCTTGATTATCAATTCGAAGTTCTCTAACTTCTTCTAATATTCCCCTTTGATTGGTATTCGGAAGTAGAGGTTGAATATTTTCTGAGATTGCAGTAATGCGACCTTCGAGGTGGAAAATTTTGGAAAGAAGAGTGAAAACAGTGTTGCGTATAGGTTCACCGGAGAGTACATCATTTTCTTCAATGTTAGGAGGTAAGTTTGGTTCACGGTAGGGTTCGCCTTCTTCGTTTCTCCATCGAGTGAGTAAGTCTCGGACCCACCCCCATCTCCTCCAGAAAGAAAAATAGCTAAATGGTGGAGACACTTTGGGTTCATTGACTTCAGAGTCTACTTCAATATACATTTCGAAATTGCTTCCGGAACTAATGGAATCCAAGCTAGGTGTAGGATCCATCTTACACGATCAGTTAGAAGATTTTTGATATGAAATGATTTTCAGATATCGGATGATATTCTAGTTACATAGAATACCTAATACCTATATATAGTACAGAAAGTCCCGTAGATTACGGAGGAAATTTAGGAAACGTGTCAGACAAGATTTAATGTGATGGGATATGAATTTGTCTGTACACCATCTATGCAATAATTTCAATAAGACGTGTCGAGACTGAAAATGATAGATAGATATTTTTCGACAAGGAATGGTAATCAAAGTTTTTGACATGCAGACCAGGTTCAAGTCTAGACATCATTAATATAACCTAACAACTATTAGGTCGAAGTCCAGACTCACTAATGCATCCTAACAACTCCTAGTTAGACACACTAATGCAAGACATGGTTCGCTACGACCACCGCTCTGATACCAACTGAAAGGACCCATCCTAATCCATCTGGACGAATACATTACATTTGGTTACATCGCGAGGTACTTGACCTCTATATGATACATTTTACAAACATTGCATTCATTTTTAAAAGAAAAATTTTCATTTACATCGAAAGTTGACTGCATGCATACCATTTCATAATATATCCAACTATAATTGACTTAATAATAATCTTGATGAACTCAACGACTCGAATCCAACGTCTTTTGAAATATGTCATGAATGACTCCAAGTAATATCTTTAAAATGAGCAAATGGACAGCGGAAGATTTCTTTCATACCTGAGAATAAACATGCTTTAAAGTGTCAACCAAAAGGTTGGTGAGTTCATTAGTTTAACATAAATAATCATTTCTATCATTTTAATAGACCACAAGATTTTCATTTCTCATAAATATACGTCCCATGCATAGAGACAAAAATATCATTCATATGGATTGAACACCTGGTAACCGACATTAACAAGATGCATATAGAATATCCCCATCATTCCGGGACACACATCGGACATGATAAAATCGAAGTACTAAAGCATTCCAAATTCCAGAATGGGGCTTGTTGGGCCCGATAGATCTATCTTTAGGTTTCGCGTCAATTAGGGGGTCTGTTCCCTAATTCTTAGGCTACCAAGCTAAAAGGGGCATATTCGGCTTCGATCATTCAACCATATAATGTAGTTTCGATTACTTGTGTCTATTTCGTAAAATATTTATAAAAGCAGCGCATGTATTCTCAGTTCCAAAAATATATATTGCAAAAGCGTTTAAAAAAGGGAGAAAATGAAACTCACCATACTGTATTTTGTAGTAAAAATACATATAACGTCATTGAACAATTGTAGGGTTGGTTTTGGATTCACGAACCTATATATATATATATATATATATATATATATATATATATATATATATATATATATATATATATATATATATATATATCAACACATATAATTGTAATCAAACGAAGTTTTATATTATTAGTGATGTATTTGTTATTTTAGTAAATTATATGTTATATGTATTAAATAGGATTTTATGTAACTAATTGTTATTTGGTAAATTAATATTAATAAAAAGTTGTATTAGCTTATAATAATAATAATTTTTAATAATAAAAATAATTACAATAATAATAATAATGATAATAATAATATTATTAATGGTAATCACAATAATGATAACAAAAATATTGTTATTAAAAAATAATAATAATAATGATTGTAAAATAATGATACATATAATAATAATAGTAGTTTTTAATAAAATGATAAGTTTAATAATAACGATAATGAAAATATTAATTTTGAATATATTACTTAATAATAATAATAATAATAATAATAATAATAATAATAATAATAATAATAATAATAATAATAATAATAATAATAATAATAATAATAATAATAATAATAATAATAATAATAATGATAATAATGAGTAATAAGTAACTACCTCAACGGAATAATCCTTAAAAATGCCCAAGTCCGGGTTTGAACCCGCGACGTCCCGCTACCCTATAATACTCTAAACCAATGAACCATACATACGTTCTTGAATTAATCACCACATTTAATTGTTTTAACCTGTTCGTTATCATTCTCAACATAATCCTGTCATCATCTTCCTTCTTAACACCCTCTAATCACCACGATTACCGTTTTTAATCATCATCATCATTATTAATATTAATATCTTCACCATAATATCATCATTTTATGATTGTCCGTTCGTGATCTATTTACCCACCGGTTATATCTATTCTAGATTCATCACCTCGATCATAAACGTTCGATATTCCTAACTACCATCAATACCGTGATTATCTATTATCATCACCAACTCATTTTCCTAATCTAATATTAATCATAATCAGCTAATATAGTTACCATCATAATCGACCATTTATCTAGATAAGAAGTTGAGGCCCGAAATATCAAGTCCAATTTGTATGATCCTTTCCATAATACTTGGCCCAACAAAGAGTAAATATTTATATCTTGGATAATTCATTTTGTAAACCTATTAACTCTCAAACCTTGCAGCCCAAAATTAATATATATCCCATCATATGTTGCTGTACCAAAACAGAAATAACATTTTCATTTTTACGGTTACCATCACTCTTTTGATATCACCACTGCATCATATTATCATCATCATCTAATCTCTGATCCTCAACATTGACGTGTATCATTATCTATATTTATTACAGGATAAATCATCATTCAATTATCATGACTATCATCATAATAAATCGTCATCGTGGACTCATCATCATCACCTCATATTCGTATTATCATAACCATGATTTCCTATCATTATCATGACATACTCACGATCATCATCTTATCCTCATCCGCGTTCTCTATTTACTCATACATCATCATATTTCTCGTCATTATCATTATCATAATATAACATCATGATTATAATCGCAATATCATCTTAACATTCTATTATCCTTGTAGTGTATCGTCCTCAAAAAAAAAAAAAAAATCAACCACAAAGTATAGCAGTAGTCCATTTGGTATTCACACAATCACTCTAACAAACACGGCCCCATTTATAAAAGTCCAATTAGAAGAGTTTAAAAGAGTTCAACAAAGTTAAATGTTTTGGACTTAGGATTCGTTTTAATAAAAAAATTTAAGGACGCAAGCTGCAGTAGGTATGAAACCACTCCCACCATATTCCTTTCACAATGTAAAGTAATAAAAAAAATGATGTATACCAACTTGGTCGGCCATGAAGTCTCATTTGTCCCACAAGATTAATTGATACAACACCCTATATTAATATTCTATAATCAAGTTGGCAAAAGTTTAAATTGTGAATATATCCTACCCCTCACCTTTTGTTAAAGTGCTCGATAAGGTTCAATAGCAGCAGAAATAGTAGTGGTTATTTATGATGGTGTTTGGGATTTGTTTGGTTCGAACACGAGTAACAGCAGTTTGATCGTGCAGTAAAAAAATGGCATTGTTTGTGGTGTTTGAAAAGAAACATAAAAGCAGAAAAACTAAACTGCAGCATAAATGGAGGTTGCAAAAGGTGAAGGTGTGGTTCTTGTGGGTGTTGTCACAGAAAAAGAAAAAAAAAATATGGAGGAAGGCGATTTTACTTGATGGTTAACATGGTTGTAGATGGTTTATGATGGCAGCTGTAGGATTAGAAATAGCAATTAAGTAGTAGCAAGCTAGGGTTAGATGATAGTGGGTTTGTAAGTGATAGATGGTGTCGTTGTTGTTTGTTCATCGGGCAGGGAACTGAAGAAGAAGAAAACGATAATAAATATGTTGCTGATGGCTTCGGCTATGATGGTTATTGAGTAGTAGTTGGAGAAGAAAGAATAAGTTAATTGTGTGTTGAACATAAAGTATGGATATATTTTCCATGCATGTGAATATGTAGGATATAAATATAGATATAACTATGCTGTAAGTTGAAGTAAAGGGAAACAAGTACCAATTAAGCATAGTATAACTCAATCAAATATTAATCATATGTCTAAAAAGGATACATTATTTCCCATTCCTAAATCACAGGTGAGAGATTTGAGAATCAAAAAGAAACATAAAATTGGTGTTCTTTATAATAACATCTATTTAACTACACAAATACTTTATTACATGTTGATTGGTAATTGTCTGATTAGAAAAATATACTATATAATTACCCTACATGATTTTAATGAAAAGCCGAGTACACATTTAAATATATATAACCACATTATCACATTATCAATTTATTTAATGTCACTTTTTGCTAATTTTAAATCACATGAATATCGTGATTTAACTGGAATTTTGCCAAAATCAAATGGGTTTGGTTTTGATTTAAGTATGTGTTACATGTACAGATATATATAAGAGAATGAGGTAGTGCAAAGTAGGGGTGTGGTTGTTCATGATGTTATTGTTTAGATCATTTTATATAGTATGGGATGATTGAAATGTGTAATTCTCTCTTTAGGTTATTATTTGTTACTATACTTCAATTATATGTATTGATATATTTTAAATAATAAATTTTATAATATCTTATCTTATTTTATTTTTCATAATAAATTCTTGCAATTACATCATATAATATTTCCAATTATATATATATATATATATATATATATATATATATATATATATATATATATATATATATATATATATATATATACACACACACACACACACACATCTATTTACAATTAATTGTTCGTGAATCTTCAAGAGCAGTCGAAGGTCAATTGAATATATAAATAGTTCAAAATTTTTGAGACTCAACATTACGGAATTTGCTTATCGTGTCAAAACCATATAAAGATTAAGTTTAAATTTGGTCGGAAATTCTCGGGTCGTCACAAAATCCATGTTTCGTTGTTTGTCAAAATGTATATTTTAAATCAAACATTTTATGACAAAGTTAATATTGTATCAATCACTTTGTAAATATATATATATATATATATATATATATATATATATATATATATATATATATATATATATATATATATACATATTTATATATTCATAAAAAATATAGGTTGTACATATTGTATGTAGTTGAAATATTTATTTAATAATATAATATTTAGTTTTTCAAAACTAATTATAATCTAAAGTTTGTTTTAAAATCGTTTAGAAAAATATTATAACACGTAACGTTTTCATTTTAAAACTTAAATAAATATCATTCATTTATGTACTAACTTTTTAAATATCAATCTCAACACTAAGCGAGTGTTACTATCGTGTACGTAACTAATTGGAAAACATAAATATTTAATGAACACGTTTTAAATACAAGTTGCAAGTTATCTATATATTTAACAACCAATATTCCAACTTACGTTTATTTAATCAAAGACATTTTAAATAATTAAGTTCTATTATATCGAAAAGCGTTTTCGTACATTTGGAAACTAAATCAATTGATTAATATACAATTTAGTCTTCCACTAACCTTTGTCTAATTTTTGATATTTGGCACTTTTGTTCTTATTTATAAATCACATTACTAAATATTCCGAATACCGGTAAAAAGAAACAGATTTCCTTAAATCTTAGTGGACCTCTTAGCAGAGACTTGTAATCATACAATGTATCTGATAATTAAATCATTTGATATTATCTTCTAATTCTATCAATAAATATATTAAACTAAATAAGTTCATGTAAAGTATTATACCTAATACTTTGTTAATGTTTTCAAGTTATAATATATACACATATACATATATAATCATATCAGTTCATTTAATGGTTCGTGAATCATTGGAATTCGGTCAAGGTTAAATGAATGTATGAACATAGTTTAAAATTCTTGAGATTTAACTCAACAAACTTTGCTTATCGTGTCGGAAACATATAAAGATAAAGTTTAAATTTGTTCGGAAATTTCCGGGTTGTCACAGTACCTACCCGTTAAAGAAATTTTGTCCCCAAAATTTGATAGAGGTCGTCATGGCTAACAGTAAGAATGCTATTATGACGAATATAAGTTGATAGCTAGAAATATAAATAAAATAATTCAATTACTCGAATCGTATGAGTGAAGTTATCATAAAAGAGTGAAATGAGAAAATGGAGATTTGCTTTATCTTTTGACGTCATCACGGTTGATCTCCGGTTTAAAGAAAATCTTTGTAATCTATATAAGATTTGATTCTTCGGTGAATAAAGAAGTTAAGATCTCTTTAATTAAATGCGGAAATCTGTCTCGATTGCTCTGTCTGATATTTTACTATAAATCCACCTCCTTCGTTTCCTTTTAACTTACACCATCCATTCTTTCTCCCTCAATTCATACTTTAAAGTATTTGTCAATATGCTCCATCCAGTTCTGATTCTTGATATACTCATAACCTTCATATCCGTCATTCTTCTTTTTCATTTGCCGCCGGAAGAATCTATTTACTTCTACTATACTCTTGGTTTTATAGTGTTTTTAGTTCTCCCGTGTCTTTATGTTGCTATATGCATTGATATATACGGGTTGTAATTTCCAGGTTGTTGTTGGGCTTTTTATCTTCAAAGTCCCTGCTTCTGTCTTCTATAATCATTGTCATCCACAGCTAATGTTTTCTCCGATTTGCTGTGATTTATACTTCAATTTCTATTTCAGAGCTTCATTCTTTCGTTTCCTCTTCTTGCGATCAAGCACCGCTTGTAATGGTCCAGAATTCGCAGAGATGAATTTTGGATTGAACATAGTTAATGTTCTAAGAAGAAAATTGTAATGGCACGATCTTGATTTTTCAAATTACTAGAATACCTCGGAAAAGGCCGAATCATCAAGAAATATTTTCTTGATATTTTAGAGGTTAAATAAAATATAAGAGTCGTGTAACATAGCAAATGATGATGCTATAATCTGTGAATCATCACATTCTATTTAGAAACTCAGCATGAATTACTATAATATAATCACGTTGATCAAGTGTCATTATATTATACTAACTCATGCATCAGTTCCCAATACTACTTCAAAAACATTCTTATTTTAAATTCGATTTTTTTCAGAATTTAGAAACTAAAACAGTTTTCTTTAAGATGTAACACAGATAGCGCGAAGAGATAAATAATCTCAGATAATAATAGTTATGATGATATCTTCAGAAATATCGAGGATATTTATAATAAAAGATATGATGATATCTTAGAATTTCTAATATCGATGGATGATGATGAAGATTTGTCCGTAAAGGTTTAGAGTCATGAGCAAGGTATTCGTTAATGACTTCAGCAGATATTGAATTATTTGAATTCTTTGAAGGCAGGTTTAGTCTTTGTGATTTGTCCACAGCCTCCTTCTTACTTTGCTCAATCCATTTTCTAGTTCCAAACCTTCTCTTTTTCTGAGCTTTGCCAATACACTATTCTTTATCATCTAACTTTTTACTGTTAATGTCGTTTACAGTTTTTGCTGCTTCATCAGCATTTTTTTTAAAATTTAGAGAACTAGTTCACAGTTTAGGGTGTTTTTCAGAAACTTTACATTCAAAGTATATAAGTCCAAGAGATAGATATTATATGTTCACATATAACTGTTGGCGTAGACATGCTGCGAGGTTTTCAAAATACTGATTGCTGATTCCCAGTAATTGGCATGAAAATTCTTATTACAAGATGCGGATGAGTAAATGATGGGGTTTCGATAATTATAATGATTTTTCAGAAATTCAAAGATCAGTGAAGTTGTTGGTAAGTTTTTTACTAATGTGGTGGAACATAAACTGTTCTCCGGTAACGATGGCGAAAGGGCTGCGTATATATCGAGGTTATAATAAGACTGTTTTGACTGAAATGTCGAAGTTGACTTCCTGGAGCTGTGACAAAACTGACTACTTTGGAGAGGATTTGAAAAGTTATTTTAGCTAATAAATGCCAAAGAGTCTGACACCGATACGTGTCGAATTACGATTTTGGTTTCGAGAGCTTTTCAGGTACATAACTGTGGGTAATATGTGGTTGGATCATCATCTCTATTGCTCATTATTTAAATTGTCTTCAGGAATTTCGAAGGATTTGAACACAGATTGTAATCGTTAATATACATATAAACACAGTTTTGAAGTCAAAGTATAGCTTTGAAAGATGTAGGAATCAATGAGTGATGTCTTCTGTTAAATCATGACTTGGATTTTGATTTGTCAAAATCAGAATGCGTAATCAAATTTGGGTGAGAATGGTTGTTTTGATTTCTATACAAGAATGTATATTGTTGTGAGATTAGGGAGTATAGTTGATGATTTGCTTAATCAGATTCGAAGAATGTAACATATTAATTATGAATTTATATATCTCTCGGTTATTACCTACTCGTTAAATTTTTTTTTCACAATTAATATTTTGTACAAAAGAATTTTATTACAGTCTTTATGAAAATATATATATGTAAATATTTTCTTTAGATGTAACATAGATTTAATGAGTTAATATTAAATTAAACTCATTTGATTTACGGTTGAAACTAGAATTGAATAAACCCTAAAGACTTTAGAAATTACATATCTTTTACGGAGTATTTATTTAATGAAATTTGAATTATGAATCAATAATTTGTTATTTGTTGATGCATGATGTTGGTGTTCGTGGAATTCTTGTGAATTTCGCAAGGTACGAATGATGTTATCTGAAAAGTTTCGAGTACATCGATGATGAAAGTGTAAAATCAAACATATATTTGAATAATACTCTTGATTTATTATGAATTGAATTTTATTGAATTGAGACAGTGGTTGCAGTTAACGATGGTTAAGTTGCGGATGAAGGACGTATATTATTGCATATTAGTAATATGAATTAAACGAATATTTAAGATTCACACATAATAGCTTAGTACGGAAAGATTTATTATGGTGTAAAAATTTATATATATATAAGATCTACATATAAATCCTTCAGTGGAAATGAGTTAATACTTCATAACTCGTTGATATGACATACTTGTTGTTGATTTGTAATGATGTCCGCGGTGATTTTTGAACTTGCGGAGTTTGTAATGTTATAGGTGCTGCTGATTCTGATGATACTGATGGCACTGACTGTGATGGTGATGCTACGGTACTGTTGATGCTGTTGGTAAAACAAGTCTAGCTTGTAAACCACACACCATTCTTGTCAGGGTTTCTACTATTTCTTCTATCATTTTGTTTCACTCAACTGATTTATGGTTAGGGCTAGAATAGATAATCTCTAAGACTTTAGAGACTACATAATTGTCGCAGAATGTTTCTCCAATGAAGTTATGAATCAACACTTCATCGTTTGTTGTTGTTGGTATTCCTTGGTATCTACATAGCGTATGACATTGGTGCTCGTGGAACAGATTGTAAAGTTGAGGTTTACGACGCGATTGTGGTTGGAGGTGGTAATGGTACTGTTGGCATTAATGATGGTGGCATTGGTTATTTTGCTGCTGCTGCTGGTGTTTGTAACCTTTGCACCATATTCTCCAAAGCCACTACCTGAGCGTGAAGCTCGTTGACTTCTTCTATTACACCGGGGTGATTGTCGGTTCGGACGAGCGGATAAATAAAATCTAGAATTTGATGTAGTATATAATCGTGACGAGATACTCTGGAAATGAGAGAGAAAATGGTGTTTCGGACAGGTTTGCTGGTAAGTGCTTCAGGTTCTTCGCCAAGAGGACAATGTGGTGGATGGAAAGGATCGCCTTCCTCTTGTCTCCAATGATTAAGAAGGCTACGAACCCATCCCCAATTCATTCAGAATAAATGATGGCTGATTGGTTGATCCATTCCGGTCACACTGCTTTCGGAGCTTGAGTGGGATTCCATTTCGGAATTCGAGTGACCTGAACTAATGACGAGTTCCATTTTGTACGATTGAATAAAGGATTTTTCGATATGAAATGATTTTTTGGCTATCGGATGGTATTCTAATTACATAGAATATCTATATATAAACCAAAAGATTTTTGTAGATTATGGAGGAATTTACGGGATATGTCAGGCAAAGTTTACAGTAACAGATATGCTAAGATATGAATTAGCAGATACGCTAAGATATGAATTTTGTCTATACACTATTCATGCAATCAATGCAATAAGATGTGTCTAGACTAAGAATAATAAGCAGGCAATTTTCTGACAAAAATGATAAGTAAAACTTTTGATATGCAGACACGGTCGAAGTCCAGACCCACTAATGCATCTAAACAACTATCAATTAGACACACTAATGCAAGACCTGGTTCGCTAAGACCACCACTCTGATACCAACTAAAGTGCCCCGTTCATATACATTATAAACGATTCACAATAGTTTATTACATCGCGAGGTATTTGACCTCTAAATGATACATTTTACAAACATTGCATTCGTTTTTAAAAGACAACCTTCATTACATCGAAAGTTAAACTGACATGCATACCATTTCCTAATATATCAATCTATCAATGACTTCTTATCAATCTTGATGAACTTAATGACTCAAATGCAATGTCTTTTGAAATATTCCATGAATGACTCCAAGTAATATCTCTAAAATGAACAAATGCACAGCGAAAGATTTCCTTAATACCTGAGAATAAACATGCTTTAAAGCGTCAACCAAAAGGTTGGCGAGTTCATTAGTTTATCGTAAATAATCATTTCCAATAGTATAACAGACCACAAGATACTCATATTTGGAAAACAATCTGTGCAGGTCTACTCCTGCTGTAAAATCATTCATATGAAGAACACCAGAACCTTTCAAACAACTCACCAACGGTAGCTAATGCATACGTACAATGCAAAATCATCTCACCATAGTAGTTAATACAATATAATTTTACAACGGGAGCTAATGCGTGCGTGCAATGCAAAATCATCTCTCCGAGGGTAGCTAAAACGGGAGCTAATGCGTGCGTGCAATGACAAAATCATCTCTCCGTTACTAACTACAAAATCGAATACAATACAATACAATACATCTGGAGCTAATGCGTGCATGCAATGCAAAATCATCTCGCCGATGGTAGCTAAAACGGGAGCTAATGCGTGCGTGCAATGCAAAATCATCTCTCCGTTACTAACTATAAAATCGAACCATTTCGGGAGCTAATGCGTGCGTGCAATGAGAAAATCATCTCACCAATGGTCGGTAATACAATCTTTATAGAAATCGAACCTCTGAATCCAAATAATTCTATCATAGAATGTAGTTTTGAATATTTGTGTCTATTTCATCAAATATTTATAAAAGCAGTTCATGTATTCTCAATTCAAAAATATATATCTCAAGACATTTAGTAAATCAGTTATAAAAACGGCGCATGTATTCTCAGTTCCAAAAATGTAATGAGTAAAAGGGAGCAAATGAACTCACTATATTGTATTTCGTAGTAATTAAGCATATGATGGCATTGAACAAGTGCAAGGTTGGCCTCAGATTCACGAACCTATATTAATTATATATATTTATATGTCGATCAATATCTGTCTAAGAATTTAGGTCAAGGCATAGTGTACCACAATCCTAATGCTCGAGACTAATATGCAAAAGTCAACAAAAGTCATTTTGACCAAAATGATTTCCAAAATCTATACATGATTATTATATAACTTAAATATATTCGTTTTATATATTTAAGTATTTTTAACAGATTTTATTAGAGTAAATAATATAATTCATTTATTAATAAATAAAATTTTATATTAAAATGTATAGAATAAAAATATACTTTTATATATCTTAAGTAATGAAATTTATAAAGTTCATTTAATATCATAAAAATAATATGATAGGTTTTATTAATGTAATAATATTACACGTAGTAAAATATCTTTGTATCGTATATTTATTTGATAAAATAATATCGATAATAACAATAGTACGTAAAAATTGTATTATTTTGTAATAATAATTACTATTATTCTATTAATAATAATAATAATATTTATATTTATTAAAAATGATATTATGATAAAATGATAATTTTTATTAAAATGATAATAATAATAATAATGATATTTTATATTAAAAATGATATTCCTATAAATAATAATTTTTGTAAAAATGGAAGTTTTAATATTAATACTTTTAATAATAATAATGATAAAATTAATGAAAATGATATTTTTATCTAAATCAATACCTTTCAATATTTTAATTTCATCATGATAATTATACTCATTATTTCCTAATCAATTTGTTAATAGCTTTTAGTCGTCTTTTATATCGCGTTCATAATAATGATAATTATAGTAATCATAATAATTAGATGTTACTAATATTAGTTTTAATTATAATAATAATAATAATGATAATATTAATGATAATACTAATAACTATTTTATTGATAATAATAATACTAATTATAACTTTAACGATAATATCGATAGTAATAAAAATAACAATTTTTAATGATAATACCCTTTATTAATAACGATAATGATAATAATAATAATAATAATAATAATAATAATAATAATATAATAATAATAATAATAATAATAATAATAATAATAATAATAATAATAATAATAATAATAATAATAATAATAATAATAATAATTAGATTATAATGACAATAATAACGACGATAATAATAATCATTTTTAATAATAATACAAAAATTCAATTGACTATAACTTCTAATCCGTTCATCGAAACCATTCAATATCTAGATAAAAAGTTCTTAATTTTTCGCGAGCTTTCCAACGACATGCATAGCATATACCTTATCTCAATCGCATTTGTAACTAGTTCATAATCTATCTTCAACTATTTAACGACAATATTAAATGTACAAGCATGCATAATCCTATATACTCAAGCACTAGTCAGTGATACACTATAAATATATAAAAATTAAGTTATGAGTGCTCACGTATCAATATTGAGATTCAAAATTGCAGGAAAGTACGTAGACGCAACGGAGACGATAAACACTAGGTTGACCTCACTAGCATATCCCTCGAACATTACCCATCACCTCCATAGCTATAACCCATATTTTCCTTAGCTCTGTCCCTCTCAAAAACTCGTTTTGGAATGACTCGTTCATGACTCCGTCGTAGTATTTTATGTATATTTAATAATAATAATAATAATAATAATAATAATAATAATAAGATTAATAATAATAATCCTAATAATAATAATAATAATAATAATAATAATAATAATAATAATAATAATAATATAATATATATAGTCCGTATATGTGTGTGAGATCGAGAGATAGATAGAATAAACTGGAACCAGAATCGAGTTTATATGCAAACTTTGCCCACCTAACCCACCCATGCGATCACATGGGTTTTAGTGGGTTAGGCCATGCGATCGCATGGTGATCTTTGCCAGCCCACATCCATTACTTTTTGGCTGCCGACACTCGTAATATATATATATATATATATATATATATATATATATATATATATATATATATATATATATATATATATATATATATATATATATATATATATATATATATATATATATATATATATATTAATATATATTTAATCTATATAATTATTTACATGATATATTATATTTACGAGCATGGTAAAAATGTAATTTTTGTTCAAATGATTCGTACGTTGTCACTCAACTAATGTCTCACGGTTTCTCGAATGGCTTTTCGTACATATAGAAAACTAGCGTTTTACATTTCGTGATACGTACCTTTAACAAGAATATAGACTTAACTATCGATAAACTAAATAACTTGAAGTATAATCTATATATTTGAATGTTGTGGTCATTTGTTTCTATAAATCCATGTTTCGTTGTTTGTCAAAATGTATATTTTAAATCAAACGTTTTATGACTAAGTTAATATTGTATCAATCACTTTGTAAAATATATATATATATATATATATATATATATATATATATATATATATATATATATATACATACATATTTATATATTCATTAAAAATATAAGTTGTACGTATTGTATGTAGTTGAAATATTTATTTAATAATATAATATTTAGTTTTTCAAAACTAATTATAATTTAAAGTTTTTTTTAAAAATTGTTTAGAAAAATATTATAACACGTAACGTTTTCATTTTAAAACTTAAATAGATATCATTCATTTATGTACTAACTTTTTAAATATCAATCTCATCACTAAGCGAGTGTTACTATCGTGTACGTAACTAATTGGAAAACATAAATATTTAATGAACACGTTTTAAATAAAAGTTGCAAGTTATCTATATATTTAACAACTAATATTACAACTTACGTTTATTTAATCAAAGACATTTTAAATAATTAAGTTCTATTATATCAAAAAGCGTTTTCGTACATTTGGAAACTAAATCAATTGATTAATATGCAATTTAGTCTTCCACTAACCTTTGTTTAATTTTCGATATTTGACACTTTTATTCTTATTTATAAATCACATTACTAAATATTCCGAATACCGTTAAAAAGGAACAGATTTCCATAAATCTTAGTGGACCTCTTAGTAGAGACTTGTAATCATACAATGTATCTGATAATTAAATCATTTGATATTATCTTCTAATTCTATCGATAAATATATTAAACTAAATACGTTCATGTAAAGTATTATACCTAATACTTTGTTAATGTTTTCAAGTTATAATATATACACATATACATATATAATCATATCAGTTCATTTAATGGTTCGTGAATCATTGGAATTCGGTCGAGGTTAAATGAATATATGAACATAGTTTAAAATTCTTGAGATTTAACTCAATAAACTTTGCTTATCGTGTCGGAAAAATATAAAGATAAAGTTTAAATTTTTTCAGAAATTTCCGGGTTGTCACAGTTTAAGGGTGATCTGGAGAACTTCAGTAGAATCTGAATCTAAAGGTTATGCGTCGCCAAATATTACTCCATTTGGCGGCGCATATTATTGATATAAAAAGTGTATTTAATGAAGTTACATTAGATTCAAAATTATATGTGTCATACATCATTACATTGTGAGTGAAATAATAGGCCTTAAAACCATTTGTACCATGCTAAGTCATGCATTCAAAAAGGAATAACGTGATAGAAATTCAAAACGGTCAAAAGAGCGTCTAATATAAAAAAGGCAAAATTGAAGGTTTTCGAGGCCTGGTTACGAAAAATATTTGGGATAAACTGCCTTCGGCAGTTTGCCAACGGATAGATCTAGAACAAATAGACGATTTAAAAAATTGTGACTAAATCGGAGGTACGAGTCAAAAGATACAATAGATCTAACATTTTGGCATATGACGCAAAATGGCAAGCACCACAAACCGTCGGTGGTGTTTGGTGCGTGGTGTAAATTTGATAGGAAAGATGTCTTTTTCGGAATCTAGACGACCTCGAATGGCAAGAACGTCCAGAGATTTTTGCTCGTTGGGACATTTTAGGGTGATCTTGAGAATTTCAGCACAATCTGAAACCGAAGGTTATGCGCTGCCAAATATTACTCCATCTGATGGCGCATATTAATGATTTAAAAAGCGTGTTTAATGAAGTGACATTAGATTCAAAATTATATGCGTTATACATAATTATATTTTGAGTGAAATAATATGTCTTAAAACTACGTATACCATGCTAAGTCATGCATAAAAAAGGAATAACATGATAAAAATTAAAAACGGTCAAAATAGCGTCTAGAATAAAAAAAAAGGCAAAATTGAAGGTTTTCGAGGCCTTGTTTCGAAAAATATTTTGGAAAACCGCCCATGGCAGTTTTCCAATGGATAGATCTCGAAAAAAATACACGATTCAAAAAAAACTTTGACTAAATCGGAGGTACGCGTCAAAAGATACGATAGATCTAACATTTTGGCCAAAGACGCAAAACAACAAACACCACGAACCGACGGTGGTGTTTGGTGCGTAGTCAGAATTTGCGAGGAAAGATGTCTTCTTCGAAATCTAGATGACCTCGAATGGCAAGCACGTCCAGAGATTCTTGCTCTTTGGGCAATTTTTGGTTGATCTTGAGAATTCAGCAAAATCTGAAACCTAAGGTTATGCGCCACCAAATGTTACTCCATTTGGCGGCGCATATTAATGATTTAAAAAGTGTGTTTAATGAAGTGGCATTAGATTCAGAATTATATGTGTTATACATAATTAAATTGTGAATGAAATAATAGGCCTTAAAACTATGTATACCATGCTAAGTCATGCATACACAAAAGTAATAATACGAAATATATTGAAGTCGTTCAAAAAAGAACAATAAAAATGAGTAAAATGTCTTTTTTCGGCATCCTAACGATCTCGAATGGCAATACACTTTTCGGGAGTCTTGATGTTAGGGTCGTTCAAGGGTGATCTAGAGAATTTTAGTAGAATCTGAAACCAAAGGTTATGCGCTGCCAAATGTTACTCCATTTGGCGGCGCATATTATTGATATAAAAAGCGTGTTTAATGAAGTGACATTAGATTCAAAATTATATGCGTCATACATCATTACATTGTGAGTGAAATAACAGGCCTTAAAACCATATGTACCATGCTAAGTGATGCATACAAAAAGGAATAACATGATAGAAATTCAAAACGGTCAAAAGAGCGTTTAAAATAAAAAAAGACAAAATTGAAGGTTTTCGAGGCCTCGTTTCGAAAAATATTTGGGATAAACTGCCTACGGTAGAGTGTCAATGGATAGATCTCGAAAAAATTGACGATTTAAAAAAACAGTGACTAAATCGGAGGTACGAGTCAAAAGATACAATAGACCTAACATTTTGGCCAAAGACGTAAAACAGCAAGCACCACGAACCGTCGGTGGTGTTTGGTGCGTGGTGCGAATTTGATAGGAAAGAGGTCTTTTTCGGAATCTAGAAGACTTCGAATGACAAGCACGTCCAGAGATTCTTGTTCGTTGGGCCATTTTAGGGTGATCTTGAATTTCCGCACAATCTGAAACCAAAGGTTATGCGCCGCCAAATGTTACTCCATCTGATGGCGCATATTAATGATTTAAAAAGCATGTTTAATGAAGTGACATTAGATTCAAAATTATATGCATTATACACAATTACATTGTGAGTGAAATAATATGTCTTAAAACTATGTATACCATGCTAAGTCATGCATACACAAAAGTAATAATACGAAATATATTGAAAACGTTCAAAAAGGAACATTAAAAATGAGTAAAATGTCTTTTTTGGCATCCTGACGATCTCGAATGGCAATACATTTTTCGAGAGTCTTGAGGTTAGGGTCTTTTAAGGGTGATCTGGAGAACTTTAGTAGAATCTGAAACCAAAGGTTATGCTCCGCCAAATGTTACTCCATTTGGCGCCGCATATTATTGATATAAAAAATGTGTTTAATGAAAGTGACATTAGATTTAAAATTATATGCGTCATACATCATTACATTGTGAGTGAAATAATAAGCCTTAAAACAATATGTACCATGCTAAGTCATGCATACAAAAAAGAATAACATGATAGAAATTCAAACGGTCAAAAGAGCATCTAAAATAAAAAAAAGGCAAAATGGAAGGTTTTCGGTGCCTCGTTTTGAAAAATATTTGGGACAACCCGTCTACAGCAGTTTGCCAAGGGATAGATCTCGAAAAATACATGATTTAAAAATAACGGTGACAAAATTAGAGGTACGAGTTAAAAGATACAATAAATCTAACATTTTGGCCAAAGACGCAAAACAGAAAGCACCACGAACCGTTGGTGGTGGTTGGTGCGTGATGCGAATTTGCGGGGAAAGATATCATTTTCGGAATCTAGACGACCTCGAATGGCAAGCACATCTAGAGATTCTTGCTCGTTGGGCCGTTTTAGGGTGATCTTGAGAATTTTAGTACAATCGGAAACTGAAGGTTATACGCCGCCAAATGTTACTCCATCTGGCGGCTCATATTAATGATTTAAAAAGCGTATTTAATGAAGTGACATTAGATTCAAAATCATATGCGTTATACATAATTACATTGTGAGTGAAATAATAGGCCTTAAAACTATGTATACCATGCTAAGTCATGCATACACAAAAGTAATAATTGAAACCGTTCAAAAAAGAACATTAAAAATGAGTAAAATGTCCTTTTTCGGCATCCTAACGATCTCGAATGCGATACACTTTCCGAGAGTCTTGATGTTAGGGTCATTTAAGGGTGATCTGGAGAATTTTAGTAGAATCTAAAACCAAAGGTTATGCGCCGTCCAATGTTACTCCATTTGGCAGCGCATATTCTTGATATAAAAAGCGTGTTTAATGAAGTGATATTAGATTCAAAATTATATGCGTCATACATCAGTACATTGTGCGTGAAATAATAGGCCTTAAAACAATATGTACCTCGCTAAGTCATGCATATAAAAAGGAATAACAAGATAGAAATTTAAAACGGTCAAAAGAGCGTCTAAAATAAAAAAAAAGGCAAAATTGAAGGTTTTTGAGGCCTCATTTTGAAAAATATTTGGGACAAACCGCCTACGGCGTTTTCCAACGGATAGATACCGAAAAATAGACGATTTAAAAAACGATGACTAAATCGGAGGTACGAGTCAAAAGATACGTTGGATCTAACATTTTGACCAAAGACGCAAAATAGCAAGCACCACGAACCGTCAGCGGTGTTTGGTGCGTGGTGCGAATTTGCGGGGAAAGATGTCTTTTTTGAAATCTAAACGACCTCGAATGGCAAGCACGTCCAAAAATTCTTGCTCGTTGGACCGTTTTAGGCTGATCTTGAGAATTTCAGCACAATCTGAAACCGAAGGTTATGCGCCACCAAATGTTACACAATCTGACGTGCATATTAATGATTTAAAAAGCGTGTTTAATGAAGTGACATTAGATTCAGAATTCTATGCGTTATACATAATTACTTTGTAAGTGAAATAATTGGCCTTAAAACTATGTATACCATGCTAAGTCATGCATATACAAAAGTAATAATACGGATTATATTGAAAACGTTTAAAAAAGAACAATAAAAATGAGTAAAATATCTTTTTTCAGCATCCTGACGATCTTGAATGGCAATACACTTTCCAAGAATCTTGATGTTAGGGTCGTTTAAGGGTGATCTGGAGAACTTTAGTAGAATCTGAAACCAAAGGTTATGCGCCGTCAAATATTACTCCATTTGGCGGCACATATTATTGATATAAAAAGTGTGTGTTTTGTGAAGTGACATTAGATTCAAAATTATATGCGTCATACATCATTACATTGTGAGTGAAATAATAGGCTTTAAAATAATATGTACCATGCTAAGTCATGCATACAAAAAGGAATAACATGATAGAAATTCAAAACGGTCAAAAGATCATCTAAAATAAAAAAAATTCAAAATTGAAGGTTTTCGCGGCCTCGTTTCGAAAATATTTGGGACAAACCACCTACGGCGTTTGCCAGTGGATAGATCCCGAAAGAAAGACGATTTAAAAAAATCGGTGACTAAATTGGCAGTACGAGTCAAAATATAAGATAGATCTAACATTTTGGCCAAAGACGCCAAATAGCAAGCATCACGAACCGTTGGTGGTGTTTGGTACGTGGTGCGAATTTGCAAGGAAAGATGTCTTTTTCGGAATCTAGACAACGTCGAATGGCAAGCACGTCTAGAGATTCTTGTTCGTTGGGCCGTTTTAGGGTGATATTGAGAATTTCAGTACAATCCGAAACTGAAGGTTATGCGCCGCCAAATGTTATTCCATCTGGCGGCGTATATTAATAATTTAAAAAGCGTGTTTAATGAAGTGACATTAGATTCAAAAATATTTACGTTATATGTAATTACATTGTGAGTGAAATAAGAGGCCTTGAAACTATGTATACCATGCTAAATCATGTATACGCAAAAGTAATAATACGATATATATTGAAAACGTTCAAAAAAGAACATTAAAATGAGTAAAATGTCTTCTTTCGGCATCCTGACGATCTCGAATGGCAATACACTTTCCGATAGTCTTGATGTTAGGGTCATGTAAGGGTGATCTGGAGAATTTCAGTAGAATCTGAAACCAAAGGTTAGGCGCCGTCAAATGTTACTCCATTTGGTGGCGCATATTATTGATATAAAAAGCGTGTTTAATGAACTGACATTAGATTCAAAATTATATGCGTCATACATCAATACATTGTGAGTGAAATAATAGGCCTTAAAACAATATGTACAATGCTAAGTCATGCATATAAAAAGGAATAACAAGATAGAAAAAACAAAATGGTCAAAAGAGCATCTAAAAAAACAAAAGGCAAAATTGAAGGTTTTCGAGGCCTCGTTTTGAAAAATATTTGGGACAGAACGCCTACAGATAGATCTCAAAAAAATAGAGGATTTAAAAAACGGTAACTAAATCTGAGGTACGAGTCAAATGATACAATAGATCTAACATTTTGGCCAAAGACGCAAAACAGCATGTACCACGAACTGTCGGTGGTGTTTGGTACATGGTGCGAATTTGATAGGAAAGATGTCTTTTTTGGAATCTAGACGACCTCGAATGGAAAGCACATCCAGAGATTCTTGCTCGTTGGGCCGTTTTAGGGTGATCTTGAGAATTTCAGCACAATCTGAAATCGAAGGTTTTGCGCCGCCAAATGTTACTCCATCTGGCGGCGCATTAATTAATGATTTAAAAATCGTGTTTAATGAAGTTACATTAGATTCAAAATTATATGGGTTATACATAATTACATTGTGAGTGAAATAATAGGCCTTAAAACTATGTATATACCATGCTAAGTCATGCATACACAAAAGTAATAATACGAAATATATTGAAAACGTTCAAAAAAGAACATTAAAAATGAGTAAAATGTCTTTTTTCGGCGTCCCGACGATCTCGAATGGCAATACACTTTCCGAGAGTCTTGATGTTAGGTCGTTTAAGGATGATCTGGAGAATTTCAGTAGAATCTGAAACCAAAGGTTATGATCCTTATTGATATTAATTGTGTGTTTAATGAAGTGACATTAGATTCAAAATTATATGCGTCATACATCATTACATTTGAGTGAAATAATAGGCCTTAAAATAATATGTACCATGCTAAGTTATGTATACAAACAGGAATAACATGATAGTAATTCAAAACGGTCAAAAGAGCGTCTAAAATAAAAAAAAGGCAAAATTGAAGGTTTGCGAGGCCTCTTTTCGAAAAAAATTTGGTACAAACCGCCTACGGCCTTTGCCAACAGATAGATCCCGAAAAATAGACGATTTAAAAAACGGTGACTAAATCGGAGGTACGAGTCAAAAGATACGATAGATCTAATATTTTGGTCAAAGATGCAAAATAGCAAGCACAACGAACCGTCGGTGGTGTTTGGTGCGTTGTGCTAATTTGTGAGGAAAGATGTCTTTTTCAGGATTTAGACGACCTTGAATGGCAAGCACGTCCAGAGATTCTTGCTCGTTGGGCCATTTTAGGGTGATCTTAGAATTTCAGCACAATCTGAAACCGAAGGTTATGCGCCGCCAAATGTTACTCCATTCTTGCGGCGCATATTAATGATTTGAAAAGCGTGTTTTAATGAAGTGACATTAGATTTAAAATTATTAGCGTTATAAATAATTAGATTGTGAGTAAAATAATAGGCCTTAAAACTATGTTTACCATGCTAGGTCATGCATACACAAAAGTAATAATGCGAAATATATTGAAAACGTTCAAAAAAGAACATTAAAAATGTGTAAAATATGTTTTTTGGTATCCTGATGATTTCGAATTGTAATACACTTTCCAAGAGTCTTGATGTTAGGGTCATTTAAGGTTGATCTAGGGAATCTCAGTAGAATCTGAAACCAATGGTTATGCGCCGCCAAATGTTACTCCATTTGGTGCGCACATTATTGATCTAAAAAGCGTGTTTAATTAAGTGACATTAGATTCAAAATTATATGCGTCATACACCATTACATTGTGAGTGAAATAATAGGCCTTAAAACAATATGTACCATGCAAAGTCATGCATACAAAAAGGAATAACATGATAGAAATTTAAAACGGTTAAAAGAGCGTCTAAAATAAAAAAAGGCAAAATTGAAGGTTTTTGAGGCCTCGTTTGAAAAAATATTTGGGACAAACCGCCTATGGCGTTTGCAAACGGATAGATCCCGAAAAATAGACGATTTAAAAAAACGGTGATCGGTGATACGAGTTAAAAGATACGATAGATCTAACATTTTGGCCAAAGACACAAAATAGCAAGCACCACGAACCGTCGGTGGTGTTTGGTGAGTTGTGCAAATTTGCGGGGAAAGATGTCTTTTTCAGAATCTAGACGACCTCGGATGTCCAGAGATTCTTGCTCGTTGGGCTGTTTTAGGGTGATCTTGAGAATTATAGCACAATCAGAAACCGAAGGTTATGCGCCGCCAAACGTTACTCCATCTGACGGCGCATATTAATGATTTAAAAAGCATATTTAATGAAGTGAAATTAGATTCAAAATTATATATGTCATACATCATTACATTGTGAGTGAAATAATAGGCCTTAAAACTATGTATACCATGCTAAGTAATGCATACACAAAAGTAATAATACGAAATATATTGAAACGTTCAAAAAGGAACATTAAAAATGAGTAAAACATCTTTTTTGGCATCTTGACGATCTCGAATGGCAATACACTTTCTGAGAGTCTTGATGTTAGGGTCGTTTAAGGGTGACCTGGAGAACTTCAGTAGAGTCTGAAACCAAAGTTTACGCGCCGCCAAATGTTACTCCATCTGGTGGCGCATATTATTGATATAAAAAGCGTGTTTAATGAAGTGACATTAGATTCAAAATTATATGCGTCATACATCATTACATTGTGAGTGAAATAATAGGCCTTAAAACAATATGTACCATGCTAAGTCATGCATACAAAAAGGAATAACATGATAGAAATTCAAACGGTCAAAAGAGCAACATTGAAGATTTTCGAGGCCTCGATTCGAAAAATATTTGGGATAAACCGCCAACGACAGTTTGCCAACTGATAGATCATGCAAAAATAGACGATTTAAAAATAAACGGTGACTAAATGGGAGGTACGAGTTAAAAAAAAGATACGATAGATCTAATATTTTGGCCAAAGACGCAAAACAGCAAGCACCACGAACCATCGGTGGTGTTTGTTGCGTTGTGCGAATTTGCGACGAGAGATGTCTTTTTAGGAATCTAGATGGCCTCGAATGTCAAGCACGTCCAGAGATTCTTGTTCGTTTTGCCGTTTAAGGGTGATCTAGAGAACTTCAGTATAGTCTGAAACCAAAGGTTACGCGCCGCCAAATGTTACTCCATTTGGCGACGCATATTAATGATTTAAAAATCGTGTTTAATGAAGTGAAATTAGATTAAGATATTAATATGCGGTATATATAATTACATCGTGAGAGAAATAATAGGCCTTAAAACTATGTATTCCATGCTAAGTCATGCATATACAAAAGTAATAATACGAAATATATTGAAAACATTCAAAAAAGAACAGTAAAAATGAGTAACATATCTTTTTTCGGCATCCTGACGATCTCGAATCGCAATACACATTCTGAGAGACTAGATGTTAGGATCGTTTAAGGGTGAGCTGGAGAATTTTAGTAGAATCTGAAACCAAAGGTTATGCACCGCCAAATGTTACTCTATTTCGCGACGCATATGATTGATATAAAAAGCGTGTTTAATGAAGTGACATTAGATTCAAAATTTTATGCGTCATACAGCATTACATTGTGAGTGAAATAATAGGACTTAAACCAATATGTGAAGTGACATTAGATTCAAAATTTTATGCGTCATACAACATTACATTGTGAGTGAAATAAGGTCTTAAACCAATATGTACCATGTTAAGTCATGCATAAAAAAAGAATAACATGATAGAAATTCAAAACGGTCAAAAGGGCGTCTAAAATAAAAAAGGCAAAATTGAAGGTTTTCGAGGCCTCGTTTCGAAAACTATTTGGGGCAAAATGCCTACGGCAGTTTGCCAACGGATAGATCACAAAAAAATAGACGATTTAAACAACTGTGACTGAATCGGAGGTACGAGTCAAAAGATACAATAGATCTAACATTTTGGCCTAAGACGCAAAACAACAACCACCACGAATCATCGCTGGTGTTTGGTGCGTTTTACGAATTTGATAGGAAAGATGTCTTTTTTGGAATCTTGACGACCGCGAATAGAAAGCACGTCCAGAGATTCTAGACGACCTCGAATATAAACCGTGTTTAATGAAGTGACATTAGATTCAAAATTATATGCATTATACATCATTACATTGTGAGTGAAATAATAGGCCTTAAAACTATGTATACCATGCTAAGTAATGCATACACAAAAGTAATAATACGAAAAATATTAAAAACGTTCAAAAAGGAACATTAAAAATGAGTAAAATGTTTTTTTTCGGCATCTTGATGATCTCGAATGGCAATACCCTGTCCGAGAGTCTTGATGTTAGGGTCATTTAAGGGTGATCTGGAGAACTTCAGTATAGTCTGAAGCCAAAGGTTACGCGCCGCCAAATGTTACTCCATCTGGCGGCGCATATTATTGATATAAAAAGCGTGTTTAATGACGTGACATTAGATTCAAAATTATATGCGTCATACATCATTACATTGTGAGTGAAATAATAGTCCTTAAAACAATATGTACCATGCTAAGTCCATGATAGAAATTCAAACGGTCAAAAGAGCGTCTAAAATAACAAAGGAAAAATTGAAGGTTTTCGAGGCCTCATTTCGAAAAATATTTGGGACAAACCACCTACGGCGTTTGCCAGCGGATAGATCCCGAAAAATAGATGATTTAAAAAAAACGGTGACTAAATCGGACATGCGAGTCAAAAGATACGATAGATCTATCATTTTGGCCAAAGACGCAAAATAGCAAGCACTACGAACCGTCGGTGGTGTTTGGTGCGTGGTGCGAATTTACGAGGAAAGATGTCTTTTTTCGAAATCTAGACGACCTCGAATGGCAAGCACGTCCAGAGATTCTTGCTCGTTGGGCTGTTTTAGGTGATCTTGAGAATTTCAGCACAATCTGAAACCGAAGGTTATGCGCCGCCAAATGTTACTCTATCTGGCGGCGCATATTTATGATTTAAAAAGTGTGTTTAATGAAGTGACATTAGATTTAAAATTATATGCGTTATATATAATTACATTGTGACAAAATAATAGGACTTAAAACTATGTATACCATGCTAAGTCATGCATACACAAAAGTAATAATACGAAATATATTGAAAACGTTCAAAAAAGAACATTAAAATTGAGTAAAATGTTTTTTTCGGCATCCTAATGATCTCGAATGGCAATACACTTTTCGAGAGTCTTGATGTTAGGGTCGTTTAAGGGTGATCTGTCGAATTTAAGTAGAATCTGAAACCAAAGGTTATGCGCGGCCAAATGTTACTCCATTTGGCAGCGCATATTATTAATATAAAAAGCGTGTTTATTGAAGTGACATTAGATTCAAAATTATATGCGTCATACATCATTACTTTGTGAGTGAAATAATTGGCCTTAAAACAATATGTACCATGCTAAGTTATGCATACAAAAAGGAATAACATGATAGAAATTCAAAACGGTCAAAAGAGCGTCTAAAATAAAAAAGGAAAATTTGAAGGTTTTTGGAGGCCTCGTTTCGAAAAATATTTGGGACAAACCGCCTACGGCGTTTGCCAACGGATAGATCCTGAAAAAATAGACGATTTAAAAAAACGGTGACTAAATCGGAGGTACGAGTCAAAAGATACGATAGATCTAATATTTTTGCCAAAGACGCAAAATAGCAAGCACCACGAACCGTCGGTGGTGTTTGGTGCGTGGTGCGAATTTGCGAGAAAAGATATTTTTTTCGGAATCTAGACGACCTCGAATGGCAAGCACGTCCAGAGATTCTTGCTCGTTGGGCCGTTTTAGGGTGATCTTGAGAATTTTAGCACAATCTGAAACCGAAGGTTATGCTCCGCCAAATGTTACTCCATCTGGCGGCGCATATTATTGATTTAAAAACCGTATTTAATGAATTGACATTAGATTTAAAAATATATGCGTTATACATAATTACATTGTGAGTGGAATAATTGGCCTTAAAACTATGTATACCATGCATACACAAAAGTAATAATACGAAATATATTGAAAACGTTCAAAAAAGAATATTAAATATGAGTAAAATGTCTTTTTTGGCATCCTGACGATCTCGAATGGCAATACACTTTACGAGAGTTGATGTTAGGGTCGTTTAAAGTGATCTGGAGAATTTCAGTATAATCTGAAACCAAAGTTTATGCGCCGCCAAATGTTACTCCATTTGGCGGCGCGTATTATTGATATAAAAAGGGTGTTTAATAAAGTGACATTAGATTTAAAATTATATGCGTCATACATCATTACATTGTGCATGAAATAATAGGTCTTAAAACAATATGTACCATGCTAAGTCATGCATAAAAAAAGGAATACCATGATAGAAATTCAAAACGGACAAATGAGCGTCTAAAATAAAAAAGGCAAAATTTAAGGTTTTCGAGGCCTCGTTTGAAAAAATATTTGGGACAAACCGCCTACGGCAGTTTGCCAATGGATAGATCCCGAAAAATAGACGATTTAAAAATAAACGGTGACTAAATCGGAGGCACGAGTCAAAAGATACGATAGATCTAATATTTTGGCCAAAGACGCAAAACAGCAAGCACCACGAACCGTCGGTGGTGTTCGGTGCGTTGTGCTAATTTGTGAGGAGAGATGTCTTTTTTGGAATCTAGACGACCTTGAATGGCAAGCACGTCCAGAGATTCTTGCTCGTTGGGCCGTTTCAGGGTGATCTTGAGAATTTCAGCACAATCTGAAACCGAAGGTTATGCGCCGCCAAATGTTACTCCATCTGGCGCCGCATATTAATGATTTACAAAGCGTATTTAATGAAGTGACATTAGATTAAAAAACAATATGTGTTATACATAATTACATTGTGAGTGAAATAACAGTCCTTACAACTATGTATACACAAAAGTAATAATATGAAATATATTGAAAACGTTCAAAAAAGAACATTAAAAATAAGTAAAATGTCTTTTTTCGGCATCCTGACGATCTCGAATGGCAATTCACTTTCCGAGAGTCTTGATGTTAGGTCGTTTAAGGGTAATCTGGAGAATATTAGTAGAATGTGAAACCAAAGGTTATGCGCCGCCAAATGTTACTCCATTTGGCGGTACATATTATTGATATAAAAAGCGTGTTTAATGAAGTGACATTAGATTCAAAATTATATGCGTCATACATCATTACATTGTGAGTGAAATAATAGGCCTTAAATAATATGTACCATGCTAAGTCATGCATACAAGAAGGATTAACATGATAGAAATTCCAAACGGTCAAAAGAGCGTCTAAAATAAAAAAAAGAGGCAAAATTGAAGGTTTTTGAGGCCTCATTTCGAATGATGCAGATTTTGCGAAGACTTTTGTCTAGAATTTTTCTTAGCTCTTCCGACAGTCCTTCTGGGTTACTTTTCGGGTTTCTCGTGCCTTTATTAGAGACTTTACTCTTTCATAATCATTTTTTTGCATACCCTTTCTTCATAACTTTTGTCTTTTGATCCTGGTGCCCGGAGAGGAAGTGATAACTCACCGAAAATAGGTCTTTGACCTATCAAACACAATCGGGGGTTCGAAATCTTTCGACAAGTGCATTTGATGTAAACTTTGACCTATCTATCTCTTTGCTAATCTCTGGATCTTTTTTGGAAATGAAAGAAATGAAGGTGAATGGGTAGTGTATTTTGGTGTTATGGATTTGGTGAATGGTTTCGTCAACTCTTTTGAGATGAGTTGGTCAAATTTAAAGCTTTTGGGAGTGAAAATGGTTAGGTTGGCCTTCTCTATTCGGAATGATTTCGGAAGGAGTTTCCCACCTACACCATGTATGGCGCTTACTAACCATTAGTCTTGAAACGTATGTCAAAACCAAGTTCTAACTCAAACCGTACACCGGCACGCTCATTAAATGAAGTGACAAAGTACTCTAGATTGGATTGTTCATACAGGTACTTTGGTCCCAAAAATTCCTTACTTTTGGTAGTAGGGGTTATGCTTGGTCATGCGTAGCCTCTTACATATTTATTCGAAAAAAATATTTTGACAAAAATCATGAGTTTTAGCTTAGTTGTTTCGTTCTAATGAATGTTTAGAAAACTGATTTTTGGCAATTTTATAGAATCTTTTGGGTAAAATGAGCTAAGAAATTTTCGAATTTCCCCAATATTCTTTGCTAATTACTTTTAGACAAAAGAATTTTTCAAAATTTAGCATTTTTTATGGTTACTTTGTTCTTAAACCTTGACCCAATACCCCACACTTAGAAGAACATTGTCCCTAATGTTCCCTAGAATATAAAATTTTAATGTTTGATGAATTAAGGACAATATTTTTCTAGAATCTCTAAGTTTGTTGCGGGTATGAAACCACACTTAGAGATTTTAGTCTGTTATAATTGACAGATGTTTGAGGACTGATTACTTCCTTGCGGTCAAGTTATTCTCTTTGACTTTCCTATGGTCAAGCTATGCTCCTAGTGCTAGAAAGGACCAGTCTCTTTGATATGATTCTACATAAAGAACAAAAGAGAGTAGAATTTCCACTAGAGATATAATTTTTTAGTATAATGTTTTTTATAATAAAGATAAAAAAAAGGAAAAGGAGTCTACGAAATACTGTCCTGACCTGTGTATGGAATAGCGTTTGTGAAGTATCCAGCTAAGAAGTCTTCCTCGTCCTCATGTCTTGGCAAATATTCAAGTGGCTGTCCCGCATCCAAATCAGGGTCCAATAGTGTGTCTAAACACAAATCTTATGGTATCTCAAGGTGCAAGACACTACGGAATGGCTCATCATCGGGGATGTTTCCAGTTATCACAAAACTTGGGCCATAGGAGGTTCTACTGAAATAGGAGCTGTGACAAAATGGCAGCCCTCAGTTAACCAACAGATAGGAACTGCCACTATCTTGTGCTGAGCATAACCGTTGGTCCCAATAAATGGAGTAGGTGGAGCAGCTGAAGCAGGCGGTGTAATCGAAGTAACACCAACGGGAGCGGCTGTTGAGGCTGTGGACTGAATCGAAGATGGAGTGGAGTGTCTAGGAGTAGCTCGACATGCAGGTGTAGCACGACTTGCCAATCTAAACAAGGAAGGACCAAGTGTACTTCGGGGCATTTCTTGGCGCTGAAGATATGCTTTGAAGGCTCTTTAGAGTCTCTGGTGATCTCTAAATAATGCCCATGTGACACTCGGGTCACTCATGATGGCTCCATGATGAATCACAACTTGTGGCTCACGTGGCTCTGATGGCTCTGAATGCTCAGCGGGTCTAGAGGATAATTTCCTGGAGCATCGTAATTGAGGAACTGGTGGTGCCACGCTGATATCCTCGTCAACACTCTCTAAAATCAAACATCTCGGGTCTAGCTGACCCGTCGTAGGCCTGTCCTGGTCCGTACTGCTCTCTGAAATAAAAAACCTGAGTGTCCGCTTCCTGTGAATAGGTATGCTGTAGGAAGAACCTGAACTCATCATTTGTCTGAACACATTTCAACAAACGAGTAAGTACTAAGCGTAAGTATGACGCTTAGGGTTAGTGCACAGTATAATAAATTGTAGACGAAAAATAAAATAGAATAAAGAAAATAAAGAAAAAGGATAACCAAGTGGTGCCTCTTAAGATTGCTTTTTTTATCAAGTTGTTACAACTTGACTTTTTCTTACAGGCTTCAGAATGGATCAAGAGAGAAAAGGTATTCCTCTATGTGATGGTCTTCTTGATAAGCATTCAATCGAAGGCCATGGACCTTGAAGTTTCTGAAAGGTCCTTCTAATTCCTCCATGTGGAAAGACGTGTATTACTTTGAATGGTCCACTCCATCATGATCTGAACTTACCAGCGATTTTCTTGAATCCAGAATTGAAGTGTAAAACTTTGTCTCCAGGGGCGAACTTTGTTGGTATAATCTTTGCATCATGTAACAGCTTTGTTCGTTGACGTCTCGTATGCTTGGTCTCTTAATTCAGCGAGTTCATTCATCTGCATCTTCCGATGCCTAGCGGTTACAGAAGAATCGAGGTTATAGGTTTTCAGTGCCCAGAGAGCTTTGTATTCGAGTTCCAGCGGAAGGTGACATGCTTTTCCATAAATCATGCGGTAGGGTGTAGTTCCTAGAGGATTCTTGTACGCAGCCTGGAATGCCCGCAGAGCATCATCTAGTTTCTCGGCCCATTTATTCCCATGATGGACGACGGTACGTTCTAGAATTCTTTTAAGTGCTCTGTTAGTGACTTCCGCATGCTCGTTGGTTTGCAGATGATAGGAAGTGGAGATCTTGTGGGTAACTCTGTATTGTTGCATCACCTTCATGAATTGGATATTACAGAAGTGTGTGCCTCTATCACTTATTATAGCGCGGAGAGCTCCAAATCGACAGAAGAGTCTTTTCAGGAAATTGGTGACGACTTTGACATCATTAGTTGGAAATGCTTGAGTTTCAACCCATCTGGAGACGTAATCTACTACTATGAGGACCTATTCTTTCCCATTCAACTTGGAGAATGGTCCCATGAAGTATAATCCCCATATATCAAAGATTTCGCAAGCTTGAATATTAGTCCGAGGAATCTCATTCTTTACAGAGATAATCCCTTGGCTTTGGCAAGCATCGCAACGCTTTACAAGCTCTTGCGCATCTCGGAATATAGTAGGCCAATAAAATCCTAAATCGTAAACTTTTCTTACGGTTAAGTTTGCTCCATGATGACCTCCAGGTTGCTCCGTGGTGACTTTGTTGAAGAATCCCTGTTGCTTGTTTCTCATCTACGCATCTCCTGATTATCTGATCAAGGCAAATTCTGAACAGGAATGGATCTTCCCAGTAGTAAACTTAGCATCTATGAAGAACTTCCTTCTTCGAGACGTGCTCATTCCTTTTTGTACTACTCCGGAAACTAGGTAGTTGGCTAGGTCAGCGTACCAAGGGGTATCAGTAAATTTTGATCCTATGTTGGCTTGTCCAAAGCTCATAAGCTATTCTTCCGGAAATTTGTCTCTAATATCTTGTTCAACAAGTTGTTCTATCGCTGGATTTTCTAAGCGACTAAGATGATCTACTGTGAAATTCTCTACTCCTTTAATCTCAATGTCGAATTCTTGAAGGAGTAAGATCCATCGTAAGAGTCTTGGTTTAGCATCTTACTTAGTAAACAGATATTTCAGGGTTGAATGATCTGTGTAAACTCTAGTTTTGGACAGAATGAGGAAAGAACAGAAATTGTTGAAGACGAAAACTATTGCTAGCTGCTCCTTTTCCGTAATGGTGTAATTCTCTTGAGCTCCGGCTAAGGTTTTACTGGTGTAATAGATTGGATGAAAATGGTTATCCCTCCGTTGTCCTAGTACAGCTCCAACTGCGAAATCACTAGCGTCACATATGATTTTGAAAGGTAGACTCCAATCAGGATCTATCATGATGAGTGCATGTGTGAGCTGTGTTCTTTCAGATAGTTGAATGCTTGAATACATTCTTCATTAAAGACAAACGGAACTTCCATTTGGAGGAGATGAGTAATGGGTCTAGTGACCTTTGAAAAATCTTTGATAAAATGTCGGTAGAATCCGGCATATCCAAGGAACCACCTCACAGCTTTTACTATGGTAGGCTCTGGAAGCTTGGTTATGGTTTCGATTTTAGCCTTGTCGACTTTTATTACTGACTTTGATATCTTATGCCCTAAAACTATTTCTTCTTTCACCATGAAGTGACATTTGTCCCAGTTCAGGATTAAGTTCGAATCTTCGCACCGGGTGAGCATCTTGTCAAGGTTAGGAAGGCACGTCTCAAAAGGTACTTCCAAAAACAGAGAAGTCATTTATGAAGACTTCCATGCAACGTTCGATCATGTCATGGAATATAGCTACCATACACCTCTAAAATGTAGCAGGTGCATTACATAACCCGAAGGGCATGCATCGGTAGGCAAATGTTCCGTAAGGAAAAGTGAAGGTTGTTTTTTCTTGGTCCTTTGGATCGAGGGGAATTTGAAAGTAGCAGGAAAAACTGTCATGGAAACAATAGAACTCATTTCCTGACAGTCGTTCAAACATTTGATCAATGAACGGAAGTGGAAAATGGTCTTTCCGGGCTCCATCGTTTAATTTACGATAATCTATGCAAACCCTCTAACCGTTGACCTCCCGTGTTGGAATAAGTTCATTAATCTCGTTTCTAATTACGGTCATTTCTCCTTTCTTGGGTATCACTTGTACATGACTAACTCATGGCGAATCGGAAATAGGATAGATCAGACCGGCGTCCAGAAGTTTAATTACTTCTTTCTTGATGACTTCTTGAATCATTGGGTTAACCCTTCTTTGCCTCTGAACTGAAGGTTTGAAATCGTCTTCCATTAAAATCTTGTGGGTGCAATATTTTAGACTGATCCCTTGGATCTACCAAGCAATCACTTTCTTATGTGACTTCAAAACCTTAATCAATTCTGCCTTCTCATGTGGCGTGAGTTCCTTAGAAATGATTATAGGGAGTTGCGATTCTCCTTCTAAGACTGCATACTCCAGATGTTCAGGTAACTTTTTTAGCTCCAATTTCAGTGGTTCCTCGATAGACGGCTTCATTCTTCCTATTTCCTTCCTATCTAACGAGTCATACCTCTCCTTGAACTCTGACTCTTCTTCCTTAAGAGAGGTTACTGACGCTATCTATTTCCCGATTCTGGAAATTGTCCTTCTTAATGCTTCGTCTTCAGAAACTTCTGGAAATTGTCCTTCTTAATCCTTCCTATCTAACGAGTCATACCTTTCCTAGAACTTCTTCTTTAGTTTCGATGATTGGTTCTGGAATTTTATCAAAATCCTCATTTAACTGTGGTTCCTGGTATACTAGAATGAACTCTATTTCTTCTTTCGGTCTTCTCCTTAATAGAGGTAAATGAATGCCTTGACCTAGCGTTACTATACGGATAGTTTTGCCGAGAAAGTTACTTTCGAAGATGGGAGATTTGTGTTGACCTAGATCTATGGTTCAATGGGTATTGAGATTTTCTTTAGGAGGTGTGAAGAACAGATCCTTAGAAATTTGATCTTGACTGCATATAGCCATGCTATCTTCCAGATATTCGTTGACGTGTTCTTGAAAAGAATCAGCAAGATTGTGATCATCCTCACGAGGGTGAACCATGAGTCAGTCAATATTAAATGTGACTTCTTCATTTCCAACTCTTAGTTTCAATGATTTCTCGTGTACATCAATTACGGCCTTGGCAGTATTCAAGAATGGTCTGCCAAGTATGAGTGGAACCTTCGTGCCCTCCTCAATATCCATAATGACGAAATCAACGGGAAATGCAAACTTATCCACTCTGACTAGGACATCCTCAGCTATTCAACGGGGAATCTTAACTGATATGTCCGCGAGTTGGATAGTCATTCTGCTAGATCTTAAATCATTAAGTCCTAGCTTTTTGAATAATGAATAGGGCATTAGGATTACACTGGCTCCCAGATCTGTTAATGCATTACTGATTTGGACATCTTGGAGGTAGCAAGGTACAGTGAATCTTCCTGTATCTCCTGCCTTAGGGGGAATACCATGTTGTAACACTAACGAACATTCTTCACTTAAGGGTAAGCTAATTATCTCTCTTAATCTCTCTTTGTTTGAAAGTAATTCTTTGAAAAATATAGACATTTATATAAAGCGTCTACTAATTGTATATTCAAATGTAGATTTTTGATAATATCCCAGTACTTAGCGATTTACGCTTCTTGCTTTTCCTTCCTAAGCCTACCTAAAAAAGGTATGCGAGCTCGCGAAATAATTTCCTGAGCTTTAGAAGATGCAGGTTCTGGTGGATTGACAACTGGGTCAATTGGCACAGGTTCCTCATTTGGAAAAGTTTTGTATAGGTATATTAACGGTTGTTTCCTTCCCACCTCTAGTTACTACTAGGGCATCAAACTCACTACATTCCGTTTCAACTTTAGTTATTAACCGTTTAAGAGAAAGCTGAAAACTTGTTATTAGTTCTTTAAAAGTTTATATTAAAACGTCGAGAAGATTTATAATATATTGATTTGTCATGAAGTTAGCTAAAGTTTTCTGATAGTGGAGAGCAGGTTGGTGTAATGGGAGGATTATATTAGAATCCGAGCTATTTAGCTGTTTATATGCCTATCTAGGGTAAGGGTACCTTAGACTTGTTCTAGTAGCATCGGTACTTTTAGGAATTGATAAACTTTGAAGAGTGAGGGTGAGATCTTGTAACCTGGATTCTAGCACTTTCACAGTTTGAATAAAGATGTCATCCTTCTTAGCAGCTTCATTTCTCCAATCTTCCTGCTGTGCAGCTATCGTTTCTAAGAGATTTCATGCTTCATCTGCTGTTCGTGACATAAAATTTCCTTACGAGGCCATGTTGAGGAGAGACTTGTCATCCTTGGTCAAACCGTTGTAAAGTGTGCAGATTGTGTCTGCCCGACTTAACGCATGATTTGGACATCTTTTAAGTATCATCTTTAATCTATTCCAGGCTAGACATAATGACTCATATTCTTTTTGGAAAACTTTGTGATGTCATTCCTTAAACATGTTTGCAGGGAAGTTGGGTAAAAAAATTTTAAAATATTGTGGCTAATTCTTCCCATGAATGCACTGAAATTTGGTTTAAGCTCATCAAACCATGTTAAAGCGTGTGCAGACAAAGAATATTGAAAAAGATGAAGTTTGAAATTTTTTTTGTCGATTTCTTCCTTCTTAAAAGAGTCAACAACACTAATAAATTTGTTTAGGTGAAAATTTGGATTATCAGTTGGAAAACCTTGAAATTTACAGATCATACTAACCAATTTGATTATATGTGAACTGATTTTAGGGATCCCTTCGGTTCCCAAGATGATTGGTCATCCTCTCTCTTCTAAGCATGGCTTTTACATAGAAGCGAGAGTGACTTGTTGTTACTTTTTTATGTTTTTCTGTTTTCTGGTATAAGGCTGAAAAAATAACATTCAGAAAATATTAATTGACTGAAAGGATCGATAATTGAATTAAAAAAATTATTCTTGAAATTTGGTCGCTAACCTTATTGGATATTCTAATTAATAGGGTTTCTTACATATTAATTAGTACCTAAGTGGCCAGATCAATGAGAGGCAGGATCCTTTTCGTTCCAATAAAATTGGTGACTGTTCGGAAAATCCAACAACCAAGTTCGTGTATAATTGTCTTTGTTAGACACCACCAAATAGCACTTTTATCTATTTAAAGCCTTTCTCAATCAAAATATTCGATCCTCGACAGTGGTGCCAATAAAATGGTCTCCCTATGATATGTCTTAACTGGTCTCCCTATGATATGTCTAAACTGGACAGTTTAATTATGCGATGTCGTTCGGTCGTAAGGTGGCAGTATGAATTTATCAACAGGGTTTCCTTTGTTATTATTATTTATATTTTGTGTGTCCTAAATCCACTTTTTAACTTTCTAGGGTAGAAAGTGTAAGTTAACCTAGGGTCGTGTTTTTAAATGGTTTAACGAATTGAAGATCAAGTGGATAACTATCTTTGGTTACATTATCTAGGTGAAAGATGGTAGTTGATTTTAAGCTAAAAGTTCTAATTACATAAAGGTAAAAGTGATGGAGGGATAACCGGAGTATGCAGATCAAGGAAATGTTGACCAAGATATTAGTTTGGGCTAAGGAAAGTTAATTATGTTTATGTTAATTTTATGATTAGAGTAGTGTAGATATGGTTAGATGAGCCAATTACACAGACCTACTTATCGCTAGACTCTCGATGTTCTCATTGAGCAGTGAAAAGTATGTAATTGTGGTTGTATAATTGAAGGGTATCTAAACCTCGGAGGTTATCCTTAGTGAAACAATATGTTTGTTAGTGAGTTGAGCTCTAATCCTAACCCTCGTTATTAGTTAGGAAACTGAATACAACGTGTCGTGTTGAGTGAACACTGATCATAAACGGAATGAGTCCGTCGGGTTAAGTTGACAAAACATTAATGTGAACTAATAACCATTCCATCATACTAATGAGATCATACTATTCTAAACATTATACAACATTACAGTTGATAAACTGAAAGTAAAGCAGATAGAAATCTAATAGATACCTAAAACAGTTGATATGACTTAACCCTAAGGCAACAGTCAAACAAGAACATGCAATAGGAGTGGGTCACACGGTTAAGGCACTAACTAGGTCTTAGAGGCTCCTAAGAGGTCTCCTTAGAACAACTAACAGACATACTAGGTTATTCATGTCTCAATTCCTAAGTTCTGTGTCCTAAAATCTTCAGACATAGTATAATTAGGGGTCTTAGTCCTATGAAGTATTAAAGTTCATATAGATGGATATGTCCTGATCATAACCTAGGTTGGTCAACCCTCAAGATACTAGTATACAAACCTATCGGGGTTACAGATTTAGTATAAGAATAGTAACCGTACTAATTTAACATAACTACGCTAACCCAAACTTCTATCATGGCAACATATAGATTAATTAAGCCAACATGGTAATATCAAAAAGCATATTTAAGCATAAATGATAATGGTACATGTTTAAATAATAAGACAAGCATTTCGGATAAAAATATGAAAAGGCCGAAGAAATCTGCCCGAGATCGTAGTGACTCGCCGGGATATCCTCCGAAAAATAAAAGCTAAACTAGCTACTACTAAAAACTAACTAATAATATTGAAAACTATATTGAAATGAAAATTTAATGTGTGTTGAAAATGAGCCGAAATGACTCAATTTACAGAAAAGCTCTTGGCTGGAAATGGCTGGCAGGGCGGCTTAGCAAGCCGGCGCCCATGCCCGACGTGGTTGCCCGGTGTCTGGCAAGCCGGTGCTTGAGCCCGTTTCTGGTGCTCGATGTTGGTTGATCTGGAAAGCCGGCTCCCAAATGGAAAGTCGGCCTGGCAAGCCGGTGTGGCAGGCCTTTTTGGTGCTGTTTTGCTATTTTGCTTGGATCGTCTTGTTTGTTCCCGGGATCGTAACTTGTCTTTCACCGTTTTTGTTCTAAAATCTTCATTTTTAGATCCGTTTTACTTGATTCTTTTTGTATCACCTTTGTAATTACTTAATCTACAAAATTAACTGAAAAATCGATTATTTTGGCGATAAAGTTTGGAAGTTTATTGATTTAGGACAGAATATCGGGGGGTAAAAATATGACTTTTTGGCTGATATCAGAAAGCGTGCCATGGACGTCGCAATGGTATTCCATCTGGTGTTTCCAGGTGATATGCATTATAATCATTTATGCCAATAATTCTATAAGGCCCCTCCCAGCGAGGGCCCAGTTTTCTGACGTCTTGTTGTCAGCTGGCTTCATTGCTTTTTAATACTAGGTCTTGTAGTTGAAAGTCCAATGGCTTGACTTTCTTGTTATAGTGATTAGCTAAGTTTTGTTCTTCTTGGCCTATCGAATGGATGCAATGGTCCTTCGTTCCTCGAGAGTGTCTAGGCTTTCTCATAATGCTACGTCTTTTCGTTGTTCGTCAAACGCACTTATACGTGCAGTCGGTACAAGTACCTCAGCCGGGATGACCGCCTCAGTACCGTATACCAGGCTAAAAGGGGTTTTGTTTGTACTTTCCTTTGGGGATGTCCGGTGTGCCCATAATACGTGTTGGAGTTCGTCTACCCACCCTTGTCGATGTTTTCCTAATCTAGCTTTGATTCCGATAACGATGTCTCTGTTGGTGACCTTAACCTGGCCGTTGGCTTGTGGATGCCACAAACGTAAATGACTATTTGATATCCATATCTATATACCAATCCTTAAATGGGTTGTGTGCAAATTGAGTGAAGTTATCACTGACTGTTTCTCAAGGAAAACCGAAGCGACAAACGATATCCTCCCATACGAAGGTGAGGATTTTCCTCCCGGTAATCATGCTTAGTGGTTTTGCTTCAACCCATTTGGTGAAGTAGTCGATTGCTACGACTAAAAATTTAATGTTTCCGACACCTTCTGGGAATGAGCTATAACACCCGAGATTTTTTTTAAAAGAGAAAGTATTAAAACAACCATAACATAATTCTTTATTAAACACAAGTATTTATTATTCAAAAACCCGCAATATGGTGTTACTTAACAAAACTGTTTCATTATTACAATATCACGACATCAGAGTTCCAAAGGTTGTCAAACATATCCACTAGACATCCCATCTTCCCCCAAATACTAGCATGCAATAATCAACAATCTGCAGGGAAGATGAGTGGGATTAGCACGAAGCTAAGTGAATGAAATTATCATAACAACATTAGCATACAATATCAAATCATACAACTGTGGGTAACAACTAACAACAAACAACTTTGCCATCCCAGAGGACCGGCGGCCAGGCCTGACCTGCAACCCTAGCTGATTGGGCTAGAGTCTACCGATAGCTCCTGTTACTGACTCTTTTGCATAGTAATCTAGAGGCAACGTATGCGTCATTCAAAGCTATGCTACACAGATAGTAACACTCGAACCCAACCTCACAAATCAAGGTTGACCTCATGAGTCCAGCCTCACAAATCAAGACTGACTCCCGACATCCGACCTCACAAATCAAGATCGAATCAAGTGGTACACATATAATTATATAATTAACACAATATATCAACAATATACACAAAACTCACACAACATATGTATAAAATATTTTTTTTTCCGTGATTTAAAACATAATGCTTCCGCTAGTCAGTCATAATGAAACCCGAATTGCACAAACATATTTTCTGTGTCCATCGTCATAAAATGAATTTATTTAACCAATTAATAAGTACTCCACTCATAATTTGTTATTTCATTTTTTATAACTAATTCATATAAATCATAAATTAAATATCTTATTGTGATCATATAATAAAATAATATTATTTATCCATTTCATCTAAACCATTAATCAGGGTGTTACATGAGCCGACGATGTCAATTCCTACTTGCAGAATGGCCAAACTGCTTGAATCGGTATCATATTGCATCGAGGAGATCTGTTGACGGGGGCATGTATTTGCCATGCCTCATAGTTTACTATTAGTTCATACGTGTCTCGGTACATTTGTGGCCAAAAATAGCCCATTCTTTTGATTCAGCTAACTACTGTTCTGTAGCCGGAGTGTATTAAGTAGGCTCTATCTTGCATTTCATGTATGATCTATTTGGCTTGCGTTGGTCCAATGCACCACAGGTATGTTTCCGTGAATGATTTCTGGTATAGTTTGCCGTCTTGTAAGTAATAGATCGGTGCCCGCATCCGAATCTTCCTGGCTTGCAACATGTCTTCCGGGAGTAGGCCTTTGGTAAGATATTATATGAAGGGGGTCATCCATCAGTCTCCTTCTTCCGTGATTGTTTCCATGAGGGTGTCTTCGTTATTATTAAACCTATCATTTTTATTAAAAACTACTAAAAGTATCATTTTTATTAAAATTATCATTTTATTATTATTATTAATAATAATACCATTGTTATCATTATTATTATTATTATTATTATTATTATTATTATTATTATTATTATTATTATTATTATTATTATTATTAATATTATTATTATTATTATTATTATTATTATTATTATAGTATTATTATTATTATTATCATTAATATCAAAACTATCATTCTAACAAATAAATATTTTGTACATTAAATATACATATTACATATACTAGTATTATATTAATATTGATGGAATTCAACATTATAACATGTTCTGAATGTTAACATATTCATAAAACCAATTTTAAGATAGTAGAAGCAAGCGGAAGCATAATCTTTAAGAAAACAAGTTTATAAGTTTAACCAATTAAATTGAATCCCATGTAAATATTAAGTCATGAACATATGCTTACATTTAACAATAAAGGAAGAAGATTCATACCTCCTCAAGCTTGTTGAGGGTAGTTTACAAATGTGCAAGATGATGATGAAGATGATGGTAAGAAAGCTTCTAACTTGAAGCCTCAAGTAAGTAATACCCCAAGCTTGTAATCACCAACACCCTCTACAATCTGGTTAGGAATTTTTGACACTTGATGATCTTGAATTAGCAAGTAAAACCCTCTCTACCACCTTGCAAGTTTCGGCCAGCTTGTCTCAAGAGAAGAATAGGAGAGTTTTTTTTTTTACTCACTAATAACCTTAATGCAAGAGTCAAATTAATTGGTATTTGAAAGTTGCATGCACTTGAGAAGTGTGTTCTTAAAATAAACAAAAGACAAGCATGGGATGTCTCCTTGGAGACCCAAAAAAAACGTCCCCATGTTTTTCATATATCAAGATTCATTTTTTTTTATAAAACTTGTTATATGGTGTCTTGTAAATACATAAAACTTGTATTTATTTTTGTTACTTTCACATTTTATAAACCTTTTATAAAATATAACACAATATAATCATTTAAAGTTATAAACAATTATATATAAATTATCCAAATAATTTATCTCAAGTGATAATATTTTAGAAAACCAATTTTTTAAAATCCAAGTGTCGCGTATTTACTTAATGATTTAATCGTTAAGCTTAAATACGTTTAAGGTGTCGGTAAGCTTGTTATTGGGTATGACCCGACTTGGATCATAACATATTAGACACATTAATTAAATATGTCTCTCGGGCATACGAAAAACCTTCAATCTCCCACTTGCACGAGAAACATAAGAAATTAATGCAAGTGACGGATACCACCTAACGACCGTCCATCACCCCCAATATGTTATGACTATGTGCCATTCAATAACATTATCCCTTTCGAGTTCCCATCTCGAATATGAATAGGTGAACCTTTCATTATTTCCTTTTGTCCTAGATGTCATGTTAAATCCAAGAGACACAGAGTGATCACTCTCTTTTAGATTTAACTTTATCAGGCCTTAGACATCTGACTCTCAATGAATAAGAGGGACAAATTCCATCTTGACTACATACGTCCTAAATATATATACCTTGCATTATACATGAGCTCTTCCTTATGAACTACCATATTTCAGAATAGGGAAGGAAAGAATCAAGGCACAGTACATGGTAAATATTCGAACCCAATATGTATCTTAGGTCAGAGGAAACCATGATATTCGCCTTTACTCAAGATTACATGTGATCAACCACAAAGGTTCCATTTAGTAAATCTTGAGGGCGGGTCTTCCAATATTTGTATCCCACAAATATCTATGAACCTTGGTTGAAACCTTGCTCCACATTCATCCCATGATTGTATACCAATCCAAGTTCATAATAGTCTAAACCTCACACTTGTTCCCACAAATATGATCGACTACGAAATTTAGAATAATTTCTTATTCATGGATAAAATATGCAAAATAGGAACTTGACTTAAAATAAATTAATACCATAATTATATTAATGAGTTTGAAACAATTTCATTCTATTACAATACTTAAAATAGATCATGACCAATCACTAGAATATCGAAGCCCTAATGCACAAACATGTCCTGTATGTTTTGCTCCATGTAAGAGCTTCGTGAGAGGATCCGCTATATTAAGATCTGTATGAACTTTGTAAATACATATCTTTCCCTTTTCAACTTCATTCCTTATGTAGTTGAATCTCCGCTCAATGTGACGGGTCTTTTGGTAAGCACGGGGTTCCTTGATTTGAGCAATCGCACCCTCGTTGTCACAAAAGATCTCAAGAGGGTCCTGAATGGAAGGGACTACTCCTAAGTTGTCGATGAATTTCTTCATCCATGCAGCTTCCTGAGCTGCCAATGAGGCGGCAATGTACTCCGACTCTGTAGTGGATAATGCAACAACATCCTGTTTTGAACTCTTTCAAGAGACCGCACCTCCATTTAACGTGAAGACATAACCGGAATGTGACCGAGAATCATCTCGATCAGTTTGGAAACTCGCGTCCACGTAACCTTTTGCAACGAGTTCCTCCTCACCAGACCCATATATTAGAAACATATCCTTAGTTCAATATACTTTTGACAGCAATCCAATGACTGTTTCCTAGGATATTCTGGTATCTACTTGTCAGGCTAAGAGCGCATGAGACATCCGGTCTAGTGCATATCATTGCATATATGATTGACCCAATAGCAGATGCATATGGGACTTTCTTCATTCTCTCTTGTTCATCTTTCGTGGTAGGACACTGGGATGAACTGAGAAGCGTTCCCTTTTGAATTGGTACCAAACCTTTCTTAGAGTTTTTCATCTTGAACCTTTTCAAGATCTTTTCAATGTATGCACTTTGATTCAAACCTATCAGTTTCTTGGATCTATCCCTGTAGATCCCAATCCCCAAAATGTATTGTGCTTCTCCAAGATCCTTAATGGAGAAGCATTTACTTAACCAAGTCTTAACACCTTGCATTACCGAAATATCGTTCCCAAATAATAATATATCATCCACATATAATACAAGGAACATGATAGTACTCCCACTAGATTTCTTGTATACACAAGCTTCATCACTATTTTTAATGAAGCCAAATTTCTTGGCCTCCTCATTAAAACGATGATTCCATATTCTAGATGCTTGTTTCAATCCGTAGATTGACTTCTTTAACTTGCATACCTTTTTAGGACACTTCGGATCAACAAAACCTTCAGGCTGAACCATATAGACATCTTCCTCAAGATGTCCATTTAGGAAAGTGGTCTTGACATCCATTTGCCATATTTCATAATCATAATGAGCAGCAATGGCAAGTAATATCCTAATAGACTTTAGCATTGCCAGAGGCGAAAAAGTTTCATCATAGTCAACCCCTTGAGTTTGAGTGAAACCTTTTGCTACAAGTCTAGCTTTATATGTATCCAAGTTTCCATGTATGTCGGTTTTCATTTTGAAAAGCCATTTACAATCAACTAGCCTTGAGCCAGTAGGTTGTTCAACAAGTTCCCAAACTTGGTTGTCATACATGGATTGCATCTCAGTGTTCATGGCTTCCTGCCATTTATCCTTATCAATCCTTGATAAAGCATTTTGGTAGTTTGTTGGTTCATCCAAATCAACCACATAGCAACCATCCATGAGAAACCCATATCTCTCAGGAGGATTACTAATCCTACCAGATCTGCGAACGTCTTGTACACTTTGATCATCCATTTGATCATTCTCAACATTTTCATGTTGAGTGCTAGTGTCAACCAATTTTGTATCATCTACTTGATCTTGAACGTCTTCAAGATCTATTTTCCTTTCACTGTTACCTTCCATCAGGAACTTAGTTTCAAGGAATTCAGCCTTTCGAGCAACAAATACATTCTGCTCGGAAGGATCATAGAAATAATATCCCATATCATCCTTGGGATATCCTATGAAGATACACTTCGTGGATAGAGCATTCAACTTATTAGGGACGTAACGCTTAGGGTAAGCTTCACATCCCCATACCTTTAAGTATGATAGAGATGGAGGTTTTCTAAACCACATCTCATGAGGTGTTCGTTCCACTTTCTTGGTTGGGGCCATAATTAAAATACAAGCCGTGGAGCATAGATAATAACCCCAAAATGATAGAGGTAATGAGCTTCTAGCCATCATAGATCGAACCATATCCATTAGGGTTCGGTTCCTCCTTTCGGAAACTCCATTAAGTTGGGGTATTCCAGGAGGAGTAAGTTGCGATATAATCCCACAACTTTTAAGATGATCTTGGAAAATATCGCTTAGGTATTCACCTCCTCTATTGGTATGAAGTACCTTGATTGTCTTATTGAGTTGATTTTGTACTTCGTTTTGATACTCTTTGAATGCCTCAAAAGTTTCGTCCTTATGTCTTAATAAGTAGACATATCTGAAACGACTGAAGTCATCAATGAAAGTAACGAAGTATCTTTCACCATTCCTAGTTATGGGCTTAAATGGTCCACATACATCCGAATGTATTAATCCCGATAAGTCCTTAGTGTGACAACCCGGAAATTTCCAACCAAATTTAAACTTTAATCTTTATAGGTTTCCGACACGATAAGAAATATTTGTTAAGTTAAATTTCAAGAATTTTAAACTATGTTCATACATTCATTCAACCTTGACCAAGTTCCAACAATTCACGAACCATTAAACAAATATGATTATATATGTATACGTGTATATATATTATAACTTGAAACGTAAACAAAATATTAGATTAAATACTTTATATGATTGTATCTGTTTCAAAATGTTTATCAATGGAATTAGAAGATAAGATCAAATGATTGAATTATCAGATATATTGAATTATGATTACAAGTCTCTGTTGAAAGGCCCACGTTGATTTGAGAAATCTTTCCATTTTAACAATATTCGGAAAATGATAAAGTGATTTATAAATAAGAACAAATTGTCATTCATTGAGAACTAGACAAAGGATAGTGGAAGATTAAATCTCATAACAACTCGATTGATCTATTTAGTTGCAAACGTACAAAAACGTTTTCAGTTTAAAAAGAACTTTATTATTAAAACGTATATAACTTTTATAAATATCTAGAACCACTTTTGACAACTCATTACTTAACTAGTATGATAAAGATAACGATATTTATATTTTATTTTATTAAATATATATAACGATTTAAATTAATATTATATATATTTATACGCGTATTATACGTACATAGTTTTATACTTTTACTATACTTAAACTTTACCCTTATTTTATTTTTACTTTACTTTAACTTTAATAATTCACTTTAATAATTCATACTTTAATAATTTACTTTAATAATTCGTACTTTAATAATTCACTTTAATAATTCATACTTTAATAATTCACTTTAATAATTCATACTTTAATAATTCACTTTAATAATTCAAAAATCTATTATAAATAGAATTCAATAGGTTTCATTATTTCATAGAAACTTGAAAATAATTTTCTCTAAACTCTCTCAATCGATTTACATATATATATTTACTCCGTATTATTTCAAGATATTATTAGTATACATAAAATATTACGACGGAGTGCTGTTCGAGTGATTTCGAAATTGTTTTTCGAGTTGGATAGGATTAAGGAAATTATGGGTTATAGCTATGGAGGTGATTGAATATGGTTCATGGGTATGCTCGTGAGGTCAATATAGTGTTTATCATTTCCGTTGCGTCTACGTACCTTTCCTGCAATATTGAATCTCGATATTGATACGTGAGTACATAATTTAACTTTTACATACTAATAGTGTATCCCTGACTAGTGCTCGAGTATTTAGGATTATGCATGCTTGTACTTTTGATATTGCCCTTAGACAGGTTAGGTTGAATCTTGAATTAGTTACACTTGCAGTTGAGATAAGGTATAAGATATGCATGTCCTTGGAAAGCTAGCGAAAAATTAAGAACTTTTTCTTTAAATATCGAATGGTTTCGATGAACGGATTAGAAGTTATAATCAATTGAATTTTCGATATTTTTATTAAAAATGATTATTATTATCGTCATTTTTATCGTCGTTCTAGTTTTATCTTATTATTATCATTATTATTATCTTTATCAATAAAAGGGATTTATCATTAAAAATTGTTATTTTTTTTATTACTATCGTTATTATCGTTAAAGTTATTATTAGTATTATTATTATTATTATCATTATTAATATATATATCATTATTTAAAAATGGTTATTGTTATTGTTATTATTATTATTACTATATTATCATTAAGATAATTATTAGTATTATCGTTAATAATGTTATAGTAACTATCATTATTAATATTAGTGTAATTAAAACAAATATTTGTAACACCTAATTATTTTGATTACTATTATTATCATTTTTATGGACACGCTATAAAAGATGATTTAAAAGCTATTAAACGAAACGATTAGGAAATAATGAGTAAGAGTATCATGATGAAATTAAAATATTATAAGATATTGATTTAGAAAAAATTATCGTTCTTATTATTTTTATCATTACTATTATTATTAAAAATATCGTTAGTATTAAAACTATCATTTTAACAAAAATTATCATTTTAATAGAAATGTCATTGTTACTATAAAATATCATTATTATTATTATTTTAAATTTAAATAGAATTATTATTTTAAAGATAATATTAAAAATTATCGTAAATATTAAAGTTATCATAATTAGAATTATCGTTTTATCATAATGTCATCTTAGTAATTATAAATATTGATATTTTTATAATAATAATTATTATTACAAAATAATATAACTTTTACTTACTATCAGTATAGATATTATTTTATCAAATAAATATGTGATACAAACATATTTTACTACGTGTAATAACTTACTTTAATAATACCTATCATATTATCTTTATGATATTAAATGAACCCTATAAATTTTATTAATTAATATATATAAACGTATATTTTATTATATAAATTTAATATAAAATTTTATTTATTAATAAATAAATTATATTATTTACTCTAATAAATCTTTTAAAAATATTTAAAAATATAAAATGACGATATTTAAACTATATATTAATCATGTATAGATTTTTGGAAATTATTTTGAGTCAAATTTACTTTTGTTGACTTTTGCAAATTAGTCTCGAGCATTAGGATTGTGGTACACTATGACTTGACCTAATTTGTTAGACAAATATTGACCAACACATAAATATATATAATTAATTTAGGTTCGTGAATCCGAGGCCAACCTTGCACTTGTTCAACGACGTTATATGTATTTTTACTACGAAATACAGTATGGTGAGTTTCATTTGCCTTTTTCCCCTTTATATTTTTGGGACTGAGAATACATGCGATTTTATAAATGTTTGACGAAATAGACACAAGTAATTGAAACTACATTCTATGGTTGAATTATCGAAATCGAATATGCTCCTTTTTATTAAAGTCTGGTAATCTAAGAATTAGGGAACAGACACCCTAATTGACGCGAATCCTAAAGATAGATCTATTGGGCCTAACAAACCCCATCCAAAGTACCGGATGCTTTAGTACTTCTAAATTTATATCATGTCCGAAGGAGAATCCCGGAATGATAGGGGATATTCTTATATGTATCTAGTTAATGTCGGTTACCAGGTGTTCACCATATGAATGATTATTTTTGTCTCTATGCATGGGACGTATATTTATGAGAACTGGAAATGAAATTCTTGTGGTCTATTAAAATGATGGAAATAAATGATTATGATAAACTAATGAACTCACCAACCTTTTGGTTGACACTTTAAAGCATATTTATTCTCAGGTGTTAAAGAAATCTTCCGCTGTGCATTTGCTCATTTTAAAGATATTACTTGGAGTCTTTCATAGCATATTTCGAAGAACGTTGCATTCGAGTCATTGAGTTCATCAAAGATTATTATTAAATCAATTTATAGTTGGATAGTAGATATTATGAAATGGTATGCATGCCTGTCAATTTTCGATGTAAAGAAAGTTTGTCTTTTAAAAACGAATGCAATGTTTGTAAATTGTATCATATAGAGGTCAAATACCTCGCAATGTAATCAACTATTGTGAATCGTTTATAATGTATATGAACAGGTCCTTTCAGTTGGTATCAGAGCGGTGGTCTTAGCGAACCAGGTCTGTATTAGTGTGTCTAACTGATAAGTCGATAGGATGCATTAGTGAGTCTGGACTTCGACCGTGTCTGCATGTCAAAAGTTTTGCTTATCATTTTGTGTCGAAAATTAACTTCTTATCATCCTCAGGAAATTACCTGCTTATCATTTTTAGTCTAAGACACGTCTTGCTGTATTGATTGCATGAATAGTGTATAGACAAAAATTCATATCTTAGCATATCTGCTAAATCATATCTTATCGTATTTGTTACTTTAAACTTTGCCTGACATATCCCACAAAGTCCTTCGTAATCTACGAAATCTTTTCTATGTAATTAGAATACCATCCGTTAGATAAAATCATTTCATATCGGAAAAAAAAAAATCCTTTCTCCAATCGTATGAAATGGAATTCGTCATTAGTTCAAGTCACTTAGATTCCGAAATGGAATCCCATTCAAGCTCCGAAAGCAGTGTGACCGGAATAGATCAACCAATCAGTCATTACCTATTCTGGATGAATTGGGGATGGGTTCGTAGCCTCCTCAATCATTGGAGACAAGAAGAAGGTGATCCCTTCCATCTAGGGGTGTTCATCGGTTCGGTTTGTTCGGTTTATTCGGTTCGGTGTATTCGGTTTTGAAATTTTTTTAGGCAAAACCGAAAACCGAACCGAAAACCGAATTCAAAGTTAAAACCGAACCAAACCGAAAACCAAATTCAAATTCGGATTCGGTTCGGTTCTCGGTTAAAACCGAATATTATGAAAAAACTGAGAACGTTGGTAGTTTAATTGTGGCGTTACTGATTTCTTAGTTATTTATATCCTAAAACAATGACGTATTATTAAATTATCAAGAATTCGATGATTTATTAATATTTATAGCTTAATTATGACGTTTACTTCTTCTGTTATTAAGAAGAAGAATATAATAATTTAAGTAACATAATTATAATGTGAGCTACCAAATCTTCATATAGGTGAGAATATATTTTATTGATTGGATCCCAAATTATAATGACACTAAAACATAAATATACAAATTAAATATATAAAAATTTTGAATTCGGTTTTGAAATTGGTTTTCGGTTAAACCGAATTCAGAATTTTCAAAACCGAAAACCGAACCGAAAACCGAATTCAAATTCGGTTTCGGTTTGACGCGATCCGAAAACTGTTTATCAAATTCGGTTTGGTTTTTTTCCGGTTTGGTTTCGGTTTGGTTTTCGGGTTCCACGGTTTCAAACCAAATACTGACCACCCCTACTTCCATCCACCACATTGCCCTCTTGACGAAGAACCTGAAGCACTTACCGGCGAACCTGTTCGAAACACCATTTTCCCGCTCATTTCCAGAGTATCTCGTCACGATTATATATTACATCAAATTTTAGATTTTATTTATCCGCTCATCCGAACCGACAATCACCCCGGTGTAATAGAAGAAGTCAACGAGCTTCGCGTTCGGGTAGTGGCTTTGGAGAATATGGTGCAGAGATTACAAACACCAGTAGCAGCAACAACAGCATAACCAGTACCACCATCATCAACGCCAACAGTACCATTACCACCTCCAACCACAACCGCGTCGTAAACCTCAACTTCACAATCCGTCCCACGAGCATCAACGTCATACGCACCATAGATACCAAGGAGTACCAACAACAATAACTGACGAAGTATTAATTCATAGCTTCATTGGAGAAACATTCCGCAGTGATTATGTAATCTCTAAAGTCTTAGAGATTATCTAATCTAGTCCTAACCATAAATCAGTTAAGCGAACCAAAATGATAGAAGAAAGAGTAGAAACCCTGACAAAAATGGTGTGTGATCAACAAGCTAAACTTGCTTTACCAACAGCATCAACAGTACCGTCAGCGTTACCAGCATCGTCAGTAGAGTCAACCTCTGGATCAACAACACCGATAACATCACAAACTCAGTCAGTTCAAGAATCACTGTGGACATCATTACGAATTAATAACGTGTATATTGTATCAACGAGTTATGAAGAATTAACTCATTCCCTCTGAAGAAATTATATGTATATTATATATATATATATATATATATATATATATATATATATATATATATATATGTATATATATATATATATATATATATATATATATATATATATATATATATATATTGAAATAAATCATTCCGTGCTAAGCTATTGTGTGTGAATCTTAACTACGCGGTTAATTCATATTACAAATATGCAATAATGTACGTCCTTCGGATGCAACTTAACCAGCGTTAACTACAATCTCTTTCGCAATTCAACAAATTCCAATTCATAATAAATCAAGTATATATTTGATTTTACACTTTCATCATCGATGTACCCAAAACTTTTCAGATAACATCATTCGTACTTTGCGAAATTCACAAGAATTCCACGAACTGAACATCATACATCAACAAATAACGAAGTATTAATTCATAATTTCAATGTCATTAAAGAAATACTGCGTAAAAGTTATGTACTTTTTAAAGCCTTTAGGGATTATTCAATTCTAGTTTCAACCGTAAATCAAATGAGTTTAATTTAACATTAACTCATTAAATCTATGTTACATCTGAAGAAAATATACATATATATATTTTCATAAAGACTGTAATAAAATTCTTTTGTACACTTTCATCATCCGAAAGCAGTGTGACCGGAATAGATCAACCAATCAGTCATTACCTATTCTGGATGAATTGGGGATGGGTTCGTAGCCTCCTCAATCATTGGAGACAAGAAGAAGGTGATCCCTTCCATCTAGGGGTGTTCATCGGTTCGGTTTGTTCGGTTTATTCGGTTCGGTGTATTCGGTTTTGAAATTTTTTTAGGCAAAACCGAAAACCGAACCGAAAACCGAATTCAAAGTTAAAACCGAACCAAACCGAAAACCAAATTCAAATTCGGATTCGGTTCGGTTCTCGGTTAAAACCGAATATTATGAAAAAACTGAGAACGTTGGTAGTTTAATTGTGGCGTTACTGATTTCTTAGTTATTTATATCCTAAAACAATGACGTATTATTAAATTATCAAGAATTCGATGATTTATTAATATTTATAGCTTAATTATGACGTTTACTTCTTCTGTTATTAAGAAGAAGAATATAATAATTTAAGTAACATAATTATAATGTGAGCTACCAAATCTTCATATAGGTGAGAATATATTTTATTGATTGGATCCCAAATTATAATGACACTAAAACATAAATATACAAATTAAATATATAAAAATTTTGAATTCGGTTTTGAAATTGGTTTTCGGTTAAACCGAATTCAGAATTTTCAAAACCGAAAACCGAACCGAAAACCGAATTCAAATTCGGTTTCGGTTTGACGCGATCCGAAAACTGTTTATCAAATTCGGTTTGGTTTTTTTCCGGTTTGGTTTCGGTTTGGTTTTCGGGTTCCACGGTTTCAAACCAAATACTGACCACCCCTACTTCCATCCACCACATTGCCCTCTTGACGAAGAACCTGAAGCACTTACCGGCGAACCTGTTCGAAACACCATTTTCCCGCTCATTTCCAGAGTATCTCGTCACGATTATATATTACATCAAATTTTAGATTTTATTTATCCGCTCATCCGAACCGACAATCACCCCGGTGTAATAGAAGAAGTCAACGAGCTTCGCGTTCGGGTAGTGGCTTTGGAGAATATGGTGCAGAGATTACAAACACCAGTAGCAGCAACAACAGCATAACCAGTACCACTATCATCAACGCCAACAGTACCATTACCACCTCCAACCACAACCGCGTCGTAAACCTCAACTTCACAATCCGTCCCACGAGCATCAACGTCATACGCACCATAGATACCAAGGAGTACCAACAACAATAACTGACGAAGTATTAATTCATAGCTTCATTGGAGAAACATTCCGCAGTGATTATGTAATCTCTAAAGTCTTAGAGATTATCTAATCTAGTCCTAACCATAAATCAGTTAAGCGAACCAAAATGATAGAAGAAAGAGTAGAAACCCTGACAAAAATGGTGTGTGATCAACAAGCTAAACTTGCTTTACCAACAGCATCAACAGTACCGTCAGCGTTACCAGCATCGTCAGTAGAGTCAACCTCTGGATCAACAACACCGATAACATCACAAACTCAGTCAGTTCAAGAATCACTGTGGACATCATTACGAATTAATAACGTGTATATTGTATCAACGAGTTATGAAGAATTAACTCATTCCCTCTGAAGAAATTATATGTATATTAAATATATATATATATATATATATATATACATATATATATATATATATATATATATATATATATATATATATATATATATATATATATATATATATATATATATATATATATATATATATATATATATTTTGAAATAAATCATTCCGTGCTAAGCTATTGTGTGTAAATCTTAACTACGCGGTTAATTCATATTACAAATATGCAATAATGTACGTCCTTCGGATGCAACTTAACCAGCGTTAACTACAATCTCTTTCGCAATTCAACAAATTCCAATTCATAATAAATCAAGTATATATTTGATTTTACACTTTCATCATCGATGTACCCAAAACTTTTCAGATAACATCATTCGTACTTTGCGAAATTCACAAGAATTCCACGAACTGAACATCATACATCAACAAATAACGAAGTATTAATTCATAATTTCAATGTCATTAAAGAAATACTGCGTAAAAGTTATGTACTTTTTAAAGCCTTTAGGGATTATTCAATTCTAGTTTCAACCGTAAATCAAATGAGTTTAATTTAACATTAACTCATTAAATCTATGTTACATCTGAAGAAAATATACATATATATATTTTCATAAAGACTGTAATAAAATTCTTTTGTACAAAATATTAATTGTGAAATTTTTTTAACGAGATATATAAATTCACAATTAATATGTTACATTCTTCGAATCTGATTCAGTAAATTATCCATTATACTCCCTACTTTCACAATAATATACATTCTTTTATAGAAATCAAAACAACCATACTCATTCAAAATTTAATTACATATTCTGATTTTGAAATCTCATAATTCAACTTGAGATATGACCAAAATCATCACTCTTAGATCCTTACATCTTTCACAAGCTATATTTTGACTTCAAAACTGTGTTAGAAGATCAAATGTATGTTAACAATTACAATCTGTGTTCAAACCCTTCAAAAATTGTTGAAGACACTTCGAATGATGAGCAATCGAGATGATGATCCAACCACATGTTACCCACAGTTATGTACCCGAAAAACTCTTGAAACCAAAGTAAAAGTTTAAACAACGTATCCGCGTCAGATTCTTTGACATTTATTAGCAAAAATAACTTTGCGACTCCTATTCAAAGTAGCCAGTTTTGTCACAGCTTCAGCAAGTCAACTTCGACTTTTCAGTCAGACTAACCTTATTATAACCTTGAGATATACACCATCGTTACCAGGGAACCTTTTACATTCCACCACATTATTAGCAGATGTATCAACAACTTCATTACCCTTTTACTTTAGCCTCTCCAAAAAGTCATTATAATTATTCATTGAAACCCCATCATTTACTCATTCGCATCTTGTAATGAGAATTGCCATACGAATCATTGGGAATTAGCAATCAGTATTTTGAAATCTCACAGCATGTCTACGCCAACAATTATATGTGTATATATAACATCTATCTTCTGGACTTAATTTGAATGTGAAGTTTCTGAAAAACACTCCGAACTACGAATTGGTTCTACGAAAATGGAAAAAATGCTGATGAAGCAGCAAAAACTATAAATGACTTTAAACGGTAAAAGCTGGATGATAATGATGAAGTGTGCTGGCAAAGCGCAGAAAAAGAGAAGTTTTGGAACTGGAAAACGAATTGAGCAAAGTAGGAAGGAGGCTGTGGACAAATTACAAAGACTGAACCTGACTTCAAAGGATCCAAATGATTCAGTACCTACTGAAGTCGTTAACGAATACCTTGCTCCTGACTCTAAACCCCTGCAGACAATATTCTTCATCATCCTTTGATATTAGAAATTCTAAAATATCATCGTATCTTTCATTATAAATATCCTCCATATTTCTGAAGATATTTTTTTAATTTTTCTTATTTGAAATCATTTACCTCTTTGCGCTATCTGTATTATATCATAAAAGAAACTATTTTAGTTTCTAAATTCTAAAACATTCAAGTTAAGATAGGAATATTTTGAAGTAGTGTTGGGAACTGAAGCATGAATTAGTATAATATAATGACACTTGATCAATGTGATTATATTACTGTAAGTCATGCTGAGTTTCTAAATGGAACGTAATGATTCACAGATCATAACATCATCATGTGCCATGTTATACGACTCTTGTATTCTATTTAACCTCTAAAATATCAAGAAAACATTTCTTGATTATTTATGCCTTTTCCAAGGTATTCTAGTAATTTGACAAGTCAAGATCGTGCCATCACAATTTCCTTCCTAGAACATTAACAATGTTCATTCCGAAATTCATATATGTGAATTCTGGACCATTACAAGCGGTGCTTAATCGCAAGAAGAAGAAACGAAAGGACAAAACTCCGAAATAGAAATTGGGGTATAAATTGCAGTAAATAAAAGAGAGCATTAACTGTGAATGATAATGGTTATACAAGATAGAAGCAGAGACTTTGAAATATAAGGGAACATATAAAGCCCAACGACAAACCAGAAATTATAAACCATATATATCGATGCATATAGCAATATAAAGACACGAGAGAACTAGAAACACTATAAACCCAAGAGTATAGTAGAAGTAAATAGATTCTTCCGGCGGTAGATGAAAAATAAGGATGACCGATATGAGAGTTAGAAGTATATCGAGAATCAGAACTGGATGGAGCATATTGATGAATACTTTAAAATATGAGTTGAGGGGGAAAGAATGGAAGGTGATGAAACATGACTAGGAACTTAGAAATCAACAGATTTAACTCACACAATGGCGGAATAAGTGAATCAAACCCTCTAGTGAATAGGTTAAGTTTTTTTTTGATTAATTTAGATAAACCACAACTAAATCAAGTGTGATTAGATCAACACCTAGATCTATTATTCACCACCTGGGTGATTTGGACTGAGAGTGAATCGGATGAGCTCACTAGATCTGAGTGTGTGTAACAAATGAGAGGCTTAACCTAAAATGAAGAACATAAGACTTTATATTCCCCTGCTGTTGACTCATCCATACGATTCATTCATCACACGTACGAGGTGGCTTCATCAGCCGTACGGGTGATCACTCACTCGTGTCTTCTCATTTAGGTTGTAATTGTGACTTAGCTCAGCATCAACCGTGCGTATGATCCTGTCAGCCGTACTAGTGAGGCTTCACTCGTACGTCTGACTAAGTCTAACATAGTCAGACATCTAAATCTCGTTCCTGCAGTTCCTGTAACCACATACAAACACGAATAGGATAATAACGAGCAATCATGGTGGCCTGTAAACTGTTGTACCTGCAATGGACGTGGGTAGATGTCTAGGGACTCGCATAAAATGCATCAACAGAAGGTGTGAGTTGTAAGGAAACGAAGAAAATCTCCGACAGAACAATTAAAATTGACGATCGCATTTAAAGCGGATCCTAATTCCCTTGATTACCGGAGAGTCAAATCTTATTAAGAAGATTTTCTTCAAATCCCTTGAAATCTGGGAATCAATCATATCTACGTCAAATGATAAGATGAATCTACACTTACTCATTTCACTCTTCTATGTTAGCTTCATTCGTACTCTTCATATAAATGGATTGTTTATCCAAATTATTCGCTGATGATAAAACTCTAATTTTCAGCCCGTATGCATCATGAAAACATACTTATTATCATTCACGACCTTTCCACTCAAATTTCGGGACGAAATTTCTTTAACGGGTAGGTACTGTGACAACCCAGAAATTTCCAACCAAATTTAAACTTTAATCTTTATATGTTTCCGACACGATAAGCAATATTTGTTAAGTTAAATTTCAAGAATTTTAAACTATGTTCATACATTCATTCAACCTCGACCAAGTTCCAACAATTCACGAACCATTAAACAAATATGATTATATATGTATACGTGTATATATATTATAACTTGAAACGTAAACAAAATATTAGATTAAATACTTTATATGATTGTATCTGTTTCAAAATGTTTATCAATGGAATTAGAAGATAAGATCAAATGATTGAATTATCAGATATATTGAATTATGATTACAAGTCTCTGTTGAAAGGCCCACGTTGATTTGAGAAATCTTTCCATTTTAACAATATTCGGAAAATGATAAAGTGATTTATAAATAAGAACAAATTGTCATTCATTGAGAACTAGACAAAGGATAGTGGATGATTAAATCTCATAACAACTCGATTGATCTATTTAGTTGCAAACGTACAAAAACGTTTTCAGTTTAAAAAGAACTTTATTATTAAAACGTATATAACTTTTATAAATATCTAGAACCACTTTTGACAACTCATTACTTAACTAGTATGATAAAGATAATGATATTTATATTTTATTTTATTAAATATATATAACGATTTAAATTAATATTATATATATTTAAACGCGTATTATACGTACATAGTTTTATATTTTACTATACTTAAACTTTACCCTTACTTTATTTTTACTTTACTTTAACTTTAATAATTCACTTTAATAATTCATACTTTAATAATTCGTACTTTAATAATTCAGTTTAATAATTCATACTTTAATAATTGACTTTAATAATTCATACTTTAATAATTCACTTTAATAATTCATACTTTAATAATTCACTTTAATAATTCAAAAATCTATTATAAATAGAATTCAATAGGTTTCATTATTTCATAGAAACTTGAAAATATTTTTCTCTAAACTCTCTCAGTCGATTTACATATATATATTTACTCCGTATTATTTCAAGATATTATTAGTATACATAAAATAATACGACGGAGTGCTGTCCGAGTGATTTCAAAATTGTTTTTCGAGTTGGATAGGATTAAGGAAATTATGGGTTATAGCTATGGAGGTGATTGAATATGGTTCATGGGTATGCTCGTGAGGTCAATATAGTGTTTATCATTTCCGTTGCATCTACGTACCTTTCCTGCAATATTGAATCTCGATGTTGATACGTGAGTACTCATAATTTAACTTTTACATACTAATAGTGTATCCCTGACTAGTGCTCGAGTATTTAGGATTATGCATGCTTGTACTTTTGATATTGCCCTTAGACAGGTTAGGTTGAATCTTGAATTAGTTACACTTGCAGTTGAGATAAGGTATAAGATATGCATGTCCTTGGAAAGCTAGCGAAAAATTAAGAACTTTTTCTTTAGATATCGAATGGTTTCGATGAACGGATTAGAAGTTATAATCAATTGAATTTTCGATATTTTTATTAAAAATGATTATTATTATCGTCGTTTTTATCGTCGTTCTAGTTTTATCTTATTATTATCATTATTATTATCTTTATCAATAAAAGGGATTTATCATTAAAAATTGTTATTTTTTTTATTTATTACTATCGTTATTATCGTTAAAGTTATTATTAGTATTATTATTATTATTATCATTATTAATATATATATCATTATTTAAAAATGGTTATTGTTATTATTATTATTACTATATTATCATTAAGATAATTATTAGTATTATCGTTAATAATGTTATAGTAACTATCATTATTAATATTAGTGTAATTAAAACAAATATTTGTAACACCTAATTATTTTGATTACTATTATTATCATTATTATGGACACGATATAAAAGATGATTTAAAAGCTATTAAACGAAACGATTAGGAAATAATGAGTAAGAGTATAATGATGAAATTAAAATATTATAAGATATTGATTTAGATAAAATTATCGTTCTTATTATTTTTATCATTACTATTATTATTAAAACTATCGTTAGTATTAAAACTATCATTTTAAAAAAAATTATCATTTTAATAGAAATGTCATTGTTACTATAAAATATCATTATTATTATTATTTTAAATTTAAATAGAATTATTATTTTAAAGATAATATTAAAAATTATCGTAAATATTAAAGTTATCATAATTAGAATTATCGTTTTATCATAATGTCATCTTAGTAATTATAAATATTGATATTTTTATAATAATAATTAATATTACAAAATAATACAACTTTTACTTACTATCAGTATAGATATTATTTTATCAAATAAATATGTGATACAAACATATTTTACTACGTGTAATAACTTACTTTAATAATACCTATCATATTATCTTTATGATATTAAATGAACCCTATAAATTTTATTAATTAATATATATAAAAGTATATTTTATTATATAAATTTAATATAAAATTTTATTTATTAATAAATAAATTATATTATTTACTCTAATAAATCTTTTAAAAATATTTAAAAATATAAAACGATGATATTTAAACTATATATTAATCTTGTATAGAGTTTTGGAAATTATTTTGAGTCAAATTTACTTTTGTTGACTTTTGCATATTAGTCTCGAGCATTAGGATTGTGGTACACTATGACTTGACCTAATTTGTTAGACCAATATTGACCAACACATAAATATATATAATTAATTTAGGTTCGTGAATTCGAGGCCAACCTTGCACTTGTTCAATGACGTTATATGTATTTTTACTACGAAATACAGTATGATGAGTTTCATTTGCCTTTTTCCCCTTTATATTTTTGGGACTGAGAATACATGCGATTTTATAAATGTTTGACGAAATAGACACAAGTAATTGAAACTACATTCTATGGTTGAATTATCGAAATCGAATATGCTCCTTTTTATTAAAGTCTGGTAATCTAAGAATTAGGGAACAGACACCTTAATTGACGCGAATCCTAAAGATAGATCTATTGGGCCTAACAAACCCCATCCAAAGTACCGGATGCTTTAGTACTTCGAAATTTATATCATGTCCGAAGGAGGATCCCGGAATGATAGGGGATATTCGTATATGTATCTAGTTAATGTCGGTTACCAGGTGTTCACCATATGAATGATTATTTTTGTCTCTATGCATGGGACGTATATTTATGAGAACTGGAAATGAAATTCTTGTGGTCTATTAAAATGATGGAAATAAATGATTATGATAAACTAATGAACTCACCAACCTTTTGGTTGACACTTTAAAGCATATTTATTCTCAGGTGTTAAAGAAATCTTCCGCTGTGCATTTGCTCATTTTAAAGATATTACTTGGAGTCTTTCATAGCATATTTCGAAGAACATTACATTCGAGTCATTGATTTCATCAAAGATTATTATTAAATCAATTTATAGTTGGATAGTAGATATTATGAAATGGTATGCATGCCTGTCAATTTTTTATGTAAAGAAATTTGTCTTTTAAAAACGAATGCAATGTTTGTAAATTGTATCATATAGAGGTCAAATACCTCGCAATGTAATCAACTATTGTGAATCGTTTATAATGTATATGAACGGGTCCTTTCACTTAGCTCTTTCATAGGTCCCTTTGAAAGGTGCTTTAGTTATTTTTCCTTGTAAACAAGATTCACATACATCAAACGAGTCTAGTTCATTTGATTTCAAAAGGCCATTCTTTTGAAGTGTATGCATTCCATTCTTGTTTATGTGACCAAGGTGTCACGACCCGGAAAATTTCGACTTATTTTAAACCAAACTCTCGATATGATTTAGTATTCTTGACACAATAAGCAAAGTCTGTAAGGTTGAGTCTCAAAAAGTTTGAACTGTTTCCTATATTCAATTGACCTTCGACTGTTCTCGACGATTCACAAACAACAATTTGTAAATAGATACATATATATGTATGTGTATATGAATGTGTATATAAATACTACTTGAGAATATATAAAATAATATTTGTTTAAAAATATATAATATATATTTATGTGATAAACCTTGTTATTTAAAACAGATTATATATATAGAGAGAGAGCAAATGGAAAAGGAATGATTACGAGCTTAATTGGCAAATGTCGGTAACACTCGATTGATGTTTTGTTAGTTTTAATATAAATATTGTACGTGTTCATGAAGGATTGAAATAAAAGTTGAACGGTAAATCGATTACGAGGATTTTAGATTTGTTAAAAATATTTTTTACCTTTTAAAGTTTAAATATTAGTACTCCGTACATATAAATTGGAACATAAAATAAATAATTATTGAACCTTTTTAATCAGGTTTCCAACAGGTAATGAGTGAAATAATTAAATATATTTAATCTAAAAATTTGGAATTTTTTAGGAACACTTTTATTCGTTAAACTGTTTAGCAGTGGCCACGATATAGTCGTTCCGGATAAATTGTCGGCAGATAATTCAATCAAAGAGTCACAAGATAGCCTTACTGTGCTCCTTTTTCTTCATCCCACGTTTTTTTTATGGATAAGAAGATTATTATTATATTACTTTATTTATTTACTATTTTTGTTTCATATTACTTATTATCATTATATATGTATATCCATACACACTTGCTTGAACACACATCACAAACTACCTTCTGTATTTTTGTTTTGGTCGACCAAGCCACCCTCCCTTCCACCACCCTACAAAACACCACCACAATCATATTGCCGATCACCACCATGAACAACTTGTCACGTACCTCCTTTGAGTCCCTAAAACTATTACTAAACGACCATATTCATCAATCAATAAACTCGGCTACACTTCACCATCATCTTCGAGCCCTCTTGTAGACAAGAACTGACAACTCAAATCACCATCATCATCTTATTTAGTTTAACATCTTTTACAACCATAAAACCATCACCGAACACCTACATAGAAACCCTCGAATAAAAACTACTGCTGCCCTCCTGTCTCAGTTTCGGTTATAGGCTGAACGACACCCAAAATATCACCCTTAACCATTGCCAAAATTGTCGACAACAAACTCTCTCTACACCTCTCTATCCCCTAATTCTAGCTTGTTGAAACCACCATGTTCGTGCAATTCGTCGACTAAGGCTGCCAAATTACTTTTGTTATTCTGATTTGTCGACAACCTAGCTTCATCTGTATTATGCAGCATCGCAACTTCATCACCCTATCTTTGTTTGATTAACCACCTTACCTCCGTCTCTCTCCCTCTCCTCTCCAACTATTTCTATTGTATTTTCTGTTTTGAAACAAAAACACCACCTTAAACCCATATCAATTCACAACCTTCATCACCTCTTTAACCACCGTGATCACCATGAATCACCACCCCTGTTAAACTTGCTACACTTTCTATTTTCTTGTTTTCACTTGAACCTGTTGTTGCTACTCGAATTCTTCTGTTTCCTGATTATAACCGATCAAAGAACACACAAGGCTGCAATTGATTCAATTCGTTTTCTTTTGTTTCACACTGCTGCTCGACCCACGAATCACTTCCATCACCATTAAACCACTAAACAACTCTATTGCTACCCATTTACTGCTGTTACTTGATCCTGTTTTAGTTGCCATCAACGAAACCCACTTGCAACATTAAAATCGTAACTATAAATGAAGAGAAAGACAAACAGTAACGTGGTATTATATAAATAATGATGATTGTGAGAACATGGTAATGAGAATTAAGAGAAAATTTAAAAACTTACAAGTGGAACATGTTTATGGTCGACCAAGTGGGAACCATCGGATAAATTACATTAACAACCAAAACCCTTTTTATTTATCGATCAAAACAACTGTTAATGGATTGAACTATAAATTGGGCTCGTGAAACTGTTTTTGGGCTGAGAGTATGTTGGGCCAGATTATCAAAATGAATGAGGGAGATGGTAACACGGGTTTTACAGGTTTAATAAATTACCGAGCTTTTTAAAACACATAAAATGGGCAGATGAGCGGTTAGGAGTGTGCTCACTATACAAGAGGTCTTGTGTTCAATCCAAGGCTGCGACATTTTTTTTTATATAGAAGATACATAAGTCAGGCCATCGGGCTATATACAACAATAGGCTAAACAGTGTCTACTTCGAACGTGAACCAAACCCAACACACTCGTTACTCGTTACCCGTCTTCTGGTTAAAGGTATAATTATTATTATTGTCACTATTATTATTATTAAGTATTAGTAAGTACTATAAAAATTATTATTATTATTATTATTATTATTATTATTATTATTATTATTATTATTATTATTATTATTATTATTATTTTAAACATAATATTATTATTTTTAACATTATTATTATTATTATCATTTTTACTACTAGTACCATTATTATTATTACCACTATATTATTATTACAATAAAGGTTAATCATATAAAAATATACTTAATAAAACTAATATTTTTATAAATTATTTATTTAAAGTATACAAGATAAAAATAGATAACATATAATTTAAGATATAAAATGAAAATAAAAAATATATATAATTTAATTAAGATTTAGTATAAAATTTTATATATAATTACAACACTAATATATAAATATTATATAGATAGAATTATTTGATTATATGAGTTAATATATATAAATGATATAGGTTTGTGAATCCGAGGCCAACCCTATACTTGTTCAATGTCGTCCTATGTATTTTTACTACAAAATACAGTAATGTGAGTTTCATTTGCTCCCTTTTTAATTGCTTTTGCAATATATACTTTTGGGCTGAGAATACATGCGCTGCTTTTATAAATGTTTACGAAATAGACACAAGTACTTAAAAATATATTCTACGTTGAGTTGTACCACTGGCATACTTCCCTGTAGCTTGGTAACTACTATTTACATGTGGCATTGTAAACGCGAATCCTGTTGATAGATCTATCGGGCCTGACAACCCCAACCGGACTGGACGACCAGTATTCAACGGTTGCACAGTACTTCGTTTTGTAGGCTACACTTGGTACAGTGTAGTGAGATTTCATAATAAAGGGAATATGCGACGTTGATTAATAGTTAAATATGGTTACCAAGTGCTCAACCACTTAGAATGCTTTACATACACTTGCGAGTGTATTATGTTTATGATTATGAAATCTTGTGGTCTATCAAAATATTGAAATGATTGTTATGATAAACCTATGAACTCACCAACCTTTTGGTTGACACTTTAAAGCATGTTTATTCTCAGGTACGAATTAAGTCTTCCGCTGTGCATTTGCTCAATTTAAGGACATTACTTGGAGTCGATCATCGCAATGGGACCAAATGTTGATGACTTCGTCCAGGTGGATAAGGACGGGTTGTTACAGGTGGTATCAGAGCGGTGGTCTTAGCGAACCAGGTCTTGCGTTAGTGTGTCTAACTGATAGTTGTTAAGATGCATTAATAAGTCTGGACTTCGACCTGGTAGTTGTTAGGATACATTAATAAGTCTGGACTTAAACTTGGTTTGCATGTCAAAAGTTTTGCTTACCTTTCTTTGTCAAAAAGTATCTACCTATCATTTTCAGTCTCGACACGTCTTATTGCAATTATTGCATAGATGATGTACAGACAAAATCACATCCCATCACATTAAATCTCGTCTGACACGTTTCCTCAATTTCCTCCGTAATCTACGGGATCTTCTGTACTATACATAGGTATTCTATGTAATTAGAATATCATTCGATATCCAGAAATCATTTCATATCGAAAACCATTTATCTAACTGTACAAGACGGAACTCGCTACTAGTTCAAATTCCTTAGATTCTGACAGCTATTCCGATATGGATTTCGACTCAAGCTCCGAAGACAGTGTAACCGGAATGGAACAACCAATTAGCCATCACCAATTCTGGATGAATTGGGGATGGGTTCGTAGTCTACTTAATTATTGGAGACAAGAAGAAGGTGATCCCTTCCACCCACCATATTGCCCTCTTGACGATGAACCTGAAGCACTTGATGGAATTCAATATAACAACATGTTCATAATGTTAACATAATCACAAAACCAATTTTATGAAATTTAAAGTAAGCGGAAGCATGATGATTAAGAAAACAAGTTTATATCTTAAACCATTTTAAGTGAATTCCATGTATGTATCAAGTCATGAAAATAAGCTTACATATAATTAACAAGGAAGTAAGATTCAATACCTCCTCAAGCTAGTTGAGGGTTGTTTGATACAAGAAGATGATGAATAAATGTGTTAAAACTCCAAGCTTTTGATGCACCAACACCACCCTTGAACTTAGTTATGTTTTAAACACTTAATCACCTTTAAACCAAGCTTGTAACCCACTTCCTTTGAACCCAAAATTCTGGACAGCAGCTTGTCAAAAGATGATGGTGAATGGAGTCTCAAAACTATGAAACCTCAAGAGATAATACCCCAAACTTTGCACCAACACCCTAGCTATTAGTTAGGATTTATTTACACTTGAAATTAGCTTGCAATAATCAAATTATGAAGCCTTCTTTGTACCAAAAAGGCCACGGTAGTAGCAGCTAAAAACAGCTGAAAGATGCAGTTTTCTTTGATGTTTTATGCATGTATTACTTGAGAGAATTGAGTCAAACCTTGGTGGAAGTGTTAGACATATTTATGAGGAATTGTGTAGTATAAAAGGTAACAAAACAAGCATGTGTGGTCTTTCTTGGAGACCCAAAAAAACTGCCACACATTATCTTTATTAATAATACTTGTAAGTTTATAAAAAATTTATAAACTTGTTATAAACTTATGTATTATTTTGTTACCTATACATTTTATAAAACCTTTTATAAAATATAACACAATATAATCATTTAAACCTATAAACAATTATATATAAATTATCCAAATAATTTATCTCAAGTGATAATATTTTAGAAACCCGATTTTCTAAAATTCAAGTGTCGCGTATTTGTTTAATGAACCAATCGTTAAGATCAAATACGTATAAGGTGTTGGTAAGTTTGTTATTGGGTATGACCCGACTTGGATCATAACATGTTAGCCACATTAATTAAATATGTCTCTCGGGCATACGAAAAACTTACAATCTCTCACTTGCACGAGAAACATAAGAAATTAATGCAAGTGACGGATACCACCTAACGACCGTCCATCACCCCCAATATGTTATGACTATGTGCCATTCAATAACATCATCCCTTTCGAGTTCCCATCTCGAATATGAATAGGTGAATCTTTTCATTATATCCTTTCATCCTAGATGTCATGTTAAATCCAAGAGATACAGAGTGATCACTCTCTTTCTAGATTTAACTTTATCAGGCCTTAGACATCTGACTCTCAACGAATAAGAGGGACAAATTCCATCTTGACTACATACGTCCTAAATATGTACCTTGCATTGTACCTGAGCTCTTCCTTATGAACTACCATATTTCAGAATAGCGAAGGAAAGATTCAAGGCACAATACTTGGTAAATATCTGAACCCAATATGTATCTCATGTCAGAGGATACAATGATATTCGCCTTTACTCAAGATTACATGTGATCAACCACAAAGGCTCCATTTAGCAAATCTTGAGGGCGGGTCTTCCAATATTTGCATCCCACAAATATCTATGAACCTTGGTAGCAACCTTGCCCCACATTCAGTCCGTGAATGTATACCAATCCAAGTTCATAATAGTCTAAACCTCACACTTGTTCCCACGAATGTGATCGACTACGGAATTTAGAATAATTAATTATTCATGGATAAAATATGCAAAATAGGAACACGACTCTAAATAAATTAATACCATAATTATATTAATGAGTTTGAACAATTTCGTTCCGTTACAATACTTAAAACGGATCATGACTAATCACTAGAATATCGAAGCCCTAATGCACAAACATGTCCTGCATGTTTTGAACCATGTAAGAGCTTCGTGAGTGGATCCGCTATATTTAGATCTGTGTGAACTTTGCGAATACATATCTTTCCTTTTTCAACTTCATCCCTTATGTAGTTGAATCTCTGCTCAATGTGACGGGTCTTTTGGTGAGCACGAGGTTCCTTGATTTGAGCAATCGCACCTTCGTTGTCACAAAAGATCTCAAGAGGGTCTTGAATGGTAGGGACCACTCCTAAGTCGTCGATGAATTTCTTCATCCATGCAGCTTCCTGAGCTGCCAATGAGGCGGCAATGTACTCTGACTCTGTAGTGGATAATGCAACAACATCCTATTTTGAACTCTTCCAAGAGACCGCACCTCCATTTAATGTGAAGACATAACCGGATTGTGATCGAGAATCATCTCGATCAGTTTGGAAACTCGCGTCTACGTAACCCTTTACAGCGAGTTCCTCCTCACCAGACCCATATATCAGAAACATATCCTTAGTCCTCCTAAGGTATTTCAATATACTTTTAACAGTAATCCAATGACTGTTTCCTGGGTTATTCTGGTATCTACTTGTCAGGCTAAGAGCGCATGACACATCCGGTCTAGTGCATATCATTGCATACATGATTGACCCAATGGCAGAAGCATATGGGACTTTCTTCATTCTCTCCTGTTCATCTTTCGTGGTGGGGCACTAAGATGAACTGAGAGGTGTTCCCTTTTGAATAGGTACCAAACCTTTCTTAGAGTTCTCCATCTTGAACCTTTTCAAGATCTTTTCAATGTATGCACTTTGATTTAAACCTATCAGTTTCTTGGATCTATCCCTGTAGATCCCAATCCCCAAAACGTATTGTGCTTCTCCAAGATCCTTAATGGAGAAGCATTTGCTTAACCAAGTTTTAACACCTTGCATTGCCGGAATATCATTTCCAAATAACAATATATCATCCACATATAGTACAAGGAACATGATAGTGCTCCCACTAGCTTTCTTGTATACACAAGCTTCATCACCATTTTTAATGAAGCCAAATTTTTTGGCCTCCTTATTAAAACGATGATTCCACATTCTAGATACTTGTTTCAATCCGTAGATTGACTTCTTTAACTTGCATACCTTTTTAGGATATTTTGGATCAACAAAACCCTCAGGCTGAACCATATAGACATCTTCCTCAAGATGTCCGTTTAGGAAATCGGTCTTGACATCCATCTGCCATATTTCATAATCATAATGCGCAGCAATGGCAAGTAATATCCTAATAGACTTTAGCATCGCCACAGGCGAAAAAGTTTCATCATAGTCAACCCCTTGAGTTTGAGTGAAACCTTTTGCTACAAGTCTAGCTTTATATGTATCCAAGTTTCCATGTATGTCGGTTTTCATTTTGAACAGCCATTTACAATCAACTAGCCTAGATCCAGGAGGTTGCGCAACAAGTTCCCAAACTTGGTTGTCATATATGGATTGCATCTCAGTGTTTATGGCTTCCTGCCATTTATCTTTATCAATCCTTGATAAAGCATCTTGGTAGTTTATTGGTTCATCCAAATCAACCATATAGCAACCATCCATGAGAAACCCATATCTCTCAGGAGGATTACTAATCCTACCAGATCTGCGAATGTCTTGTGTATTTTGATCATCCATCTGATCACTCTCAACATTTTCATGTTGAGTGCTAGTGTCAGCCAATTGTGTATCATCTACTTGATCTTGAACCTCTTCAAGATCTATCTTCCTTTCACTTTTGCCTTCCATTAGGAACTTAGTTTCAAGGAATTCAGCCTTCCGAGCAACAAATACATTCTGCTCGGAAGGATCATAGAAATAGTATCCCATATCATCCTTGGGATATCCTATGAAGATACACTTCGTGGATCGAGCATTCAACTTATTAGGGACGTAACACTTAGGGTAAGCTTCACATCCCCATACCTTTAAGTACGATAGAGATGGAGGTTTTCCAAACCACATCTCATGAGGTGTTCGTTCCACTTTCTTGGTTGGGACCATATTTAAAATACGAGCCGCTGAGCATAGACAATAACCCCAGAACGATGGAGGTAACGAGCTTCTAGCCATCATAGATCGAACCATATCCATTAGGGTTTGGTTCCTCCTTTCGGACACACCATTAAGCTGTGGTGTCCAGGGTGGAGTAAGTTGCGAGATAATCCCACAACTTCTAAGATGATCTTGGAAGGCATCGCTTAGGTATTCACCTCCTCTACCTGTTCAAAGTACCGTAATTGTCTTATTGAGTTGATTTTGTACTTCATTTTGATACTCTTTGAATGCTTCAAAAGTTTTGTCCTTATGTCTTAACAAGTAGACATATCCGAAACGACTGAAGTCATCAATGAAAGTAACGAAGTATCTTTCACCATTCCTAGCTATGGGCTTAAAGGGTCCACATACATCTGAATGTATTAATCCCAATAAGTCCTTAGCCCTTTCGTAGGTCCCTTTGAAAGGTGCTTTAGTCATTTTGCCTTGTAAACAAGATTCACATACATCAAACGAGTCTAGTTCATTTGATTTCAAAAGGCCATTCTTTTAGAGTGTATGCATTCGATTCTTGTTTATGTGACCAAGGCGACAATGCCATAAGTAGGAATCACTCAAATCCCTTTTGAGTTTCTTGGTGCTAGTATGGTATATTGAGCTACTAGATGATGTGTCATCATGAACCAATTCATAAATTCCATTTGAAGGCGAAGCCTTAAAATAAAATACATTATCTAAATAAACGTGGATATCATCATTAACAAAATTAAGATAAAAACCACATTGTTTCAAACGGGAAACTGAAATAATGTTTCGACATAAATCCGGTGCATACAAAACATTGTTCAAAATAAGTTCCAAACCACTTGGAAGTTTTAATACAAAGTCTCCTTGAGCCTTCACTTGCACTTTGGCTCCATTACCCATAAAGAGACTTGATGTTCCCGTTTCCTTGCTACTTCTTTTGAACCCCTGCAAAGAATTGCAAATGTGAGTTCCACATCCAGTGTCTAATACCCATGTATTAGAAGAAGTAATACTAAGCTCTATATATACCATATATATGTTACCTGAGGATTGCCCTGCATCCCTCTTTTCCTTCAACTCCTTAAGGTAGACCGGGCAATAGCGTTTCCAGTGACCCATTTCACCGCAACCGAAGCACGGGTCTTCCTTGGGGTTTGCTTGTCCAGCAACCTTTTGCTTCTTGTTCTTGTTTTTGGTTGGGGTAACCATCCTCCCCTTTCCTTTGCCTTGATGGGCGGGTCCTTTCCTTTTAGCCGCCTTTGGCTTAGAGGTGTTGTTACCTTTGGACCCACTATCATTGATCATTAGCACGGGTGAAGCCCTCTTACCCATGCTAGTTTCGGCCGTCCTTAACATGCCATGAAGTTCACCAATGGTCTTATCCATCCCATTGATATTGTAATTAATTACAAATTGGTCAAACCTCTTTGACAGGGAGTTTAGGATAAGATCAGTGGCTAGCTCATTAGATATGTTGAGATTAAGACGGTTTGCGCGATCAATAAGGCTTTTCATTTTGAGGACATAAGAGGATACGGATTGGGTGTCATCCATACGACATGCATGTAACGCTCGAACCGTTTCGAAGAGCTCGACACGTGCTTGTTGAAGGAACATCTCCTTCAATTGCGTAATCATGTCATATGCACTATGATGTTCGAAATCCTTTTGGAGTTCGGGTATCATAGTCTCAAGCATTAGGCAAGCGACTTGCACCGAATCGGCGCAATACTTGTCATAATAAGCCATGCCCTCTAGATCTTCCTCATCCGGTTGGTCGGGAATAGGGTCTTCCAACACATACGCTTTATCCTCAAGTTTGAGGACAATTCTAAGATTGCGGAACCAATCGATAAAGTTCGTATGGTTGAGTTTGTCTTTCTCGAGGAGAGACCTTAATGATAGGTTGTTTAGGTTAAGTGGTGCATTTTGCATGTTGTTGTTATTTGCGGCCATCTACAAAATTAACAAAGTTCATTTAAGTATCGATTTTAAATTTAATAAATAATACCCTTTTAAATTTTAATTGACTTATTAAATATTAGAATCCAACGGTAAATCAAATTTCGGTTAGGTGACCTTTATCCCGTTATTTGATTTAGCTAGGTAGTCATTTATATGACAATTGCAATCCTTTTGCAACTTCTAAATTATGGGATCATACAATCCTTTTGCATGGCATATTTATCCCATCAGCGCCTATTTGTTTCTCATGCTTCGGTGACCCTAAGTTCATGATTCCCAAATCAAGTCGTCCTACTTGTGTAAACATGTAAAATTAACATACAAGTGGTTAGGTGACCTTTATCCCACAAGCATGCGAATTTTACCTTAACCATATTAGTTAGCTCATAACGGTTAGGTGACCTTTATCCCATTATGAGTTCCCTACTATGTTTGAGTGTCCCACAAAAGGATGGCGTTAAACTTGTTTACCTTGTCGATTAAGGGATTTTAAGTTTTCGTTAATTCTAGTTTAAGAAAACATTTATGCCATACACCAACATGCATTTAGTGTATGGTTCATTTGAAATCCATTTTCATGTCTTGTAATTTGCCAATTACTTGATATAAACCATTTTATATATATGTGATCCTTTTCTTGTTCTTAATAACCATTTATTAAGGTCTTTAGTTGCTTTTAATTTAACCAATTTAAATTGTCGTCTTGCATGTTATTAATACGTCTAATTTAACCAATTAAATTGTCGTTTTGCTTGTTGTTATCTTGTGATTAATTGTATCAACCAAACATACAATACAATAAACAAACAAACAACCACACATGCAAAACAAGTATGTTTACAATCTAGCCATTTTGGTGGACATTTGTTTAGCCGAAAACAAATGTCACCGGGTTAAGGGGTAATAATACAAAGTAGGAGATTTCAAATCTCCCACTTAACCTTGCATCCATATGCTCCTTGTGTTCTTCAAGTCTTCATCATCTTGTATCTTCATTTTACAAAATATGTATCCTAATACATTTTTATCTAGAAAATGAAAATACAACCTATTCTATTTTACATACCAAATATAAAATAAATTACATAACCAAATGAATTATTACATGCCAAATGAATAAATATTATTACAAACCAATTGAATAAATATTAATCAACCATGCATGCAACCAAACACAAGGTCAAGGCTTAAATTGTGAACTTACAACATACAACAAAATTGACCAATTTGCAAGTTCCAAACCCACTTTTGGAACCCTTAAAATTCGGCCAAAATCATGAACCCACCCAAACCCGAATATTTTTACATTCTACTTTCATGCATGTACATAGAATGCAAAGTTGGTGGGTTTTAAAGACCATATATTAGAAGCATATTTCATTGACTTCGGCTCTAGATACCATTGATGGAATTCAATATAACAACATGTTCATAATGTTAACATAATCACAAAACCAATTTTATGAAATTTAAAGTAAGCGGAAGCATGATGATTAAGAAAACAAGTTTATATCTTAAACCATTTTAAGTGAATTCCATATATGTATCAAGTCATGAAAATAAGCTTACATATAATTAACAAGGAAGTAAGATTCAATACCTCCTCAAGCTAGTTGAGGGTTGTTTGATACAAGAAGATGATGAATAAATGTGTTAAAACTCCAAGCTTTTGATGCACCAACACCACCCTTGAACTTAGTTATGTTTTAAACACTTAATCACCTTTAAACCAAGCTTGTAACCCACTTCCTTTGAATCCAAAATTCTGGATAGCAGCTTGTCAAAAGATGATGGTGAATGGAGTCTCAAAACTATGAAACCTCAAGAGATAATACCCCAAACTTTGCACCAACACCCTAGCTATTGGTTAGGATTTATTTACACTTGAAATTAGCTTGAAATAATCAAATTATGAAGCCTTCTTTGTACCAAAAAGGCCACGGCAGTAGCAGCTAAAAACAGCTGAAAGATGCAGTTTTCTTTGATGTTTTATGCATGTATTACTTGAGAGAATTGAGTCAAACCTTGGTGGAAGTGTTAGACATATTTATGAGGAATTGTGTAGTATAAAAGGTAACAAAACAAGCATGTGTGGTCTTTCTTGGAGACCCAAAAAAAACTGCCACACATTATCTTTATTAATAATACTTGTAAGTTTATAAAAAATTTATAAACTTGTTATAAACTTATGTATTATTTTGTTACCTATACATTTTATAAAACCTTTTATAAAATATAACACAATATAATCATTTAAACCTATAAACAATTATATATAAATTATCCAAATAATTTATCTCAAGTGATAATATTTTAGAAACCCGATTTTCTAAAATTCAAGTGTCGCGTATTTGTTTAATGAACCAATCGTTAAGATCAAATACGTATAAGGTGTTGGTAAGTTTGTTATTGGGTATGACCCGACTTGGATCATAACATGTTAGCCACATTAATTAAATATGTCTCTCGGGCATACGAAAAACTTACAGCACTTACCGGCGAACCTGTCCGAAACACCATTTTCTCTCTCATTTCCAGAGTATCTCGTCACGATTATATACTACATCAAATTCTAGATTTTATTTATCCACTCGTCTGAACCGATAATCATCCCGGTGTAATAGAAGAGGTCAACGAACTTCGTGCTCGGGTAGTGGCTTTGGAGAATATGGTGCAAAGGTTACAAACACCAGCAGCAACAGCACCAGCACCATAACCAGTACCACCATCATCAACGCCAACAGTACCATTACCACCACCAACAACAACCGCATCGCAAACCTCAACTTCACAATCTGGCACATGAACATCAACGTCATACGCACCATAGATACCAAGGAGTACCAACAACAATGAACGATGAAGTATTAATTCATAACTTCATTGAAGAAATATTCTGCGAAGAATATGTGGTTTCTAAACGTTTTAGAGATTATTTATTCTAGCTCAAACCGAAAATCAAATGAGTTTAATATCATATTAACTCATTAAATCCATGATTACATCTGAAGAAAATATATATGTATATATGTTTTCATAAAGGTTGTAATTAAAAATTCTTTTGTACAAACTGTTAATGGTGAAAATATTTTAATGGGTAGGTAATACCCGAGGAAATATTTAACTTTCATTTTAACATGTTATACTGTACATTCTTCGAATCTGATTCAACAGTCATTTACTATCCTACTTACATCCACAGATATACGTATCTGTTTACAACAGAATAATCATTTTCCTTCAATTTCATATTTGGATTTTGACCTATCAGAATCCAACAAGTGGCATAATGAAGAAAACATTGGACAAAATAAAATTTGTTAGAAACAAACAAATTAACTATGAGGAATTTTTTTAAGAATCCACGCTAACTGTTCCTAGCTAACTGATTACATTTTATTTATCGCAGTTTATTTATCGCAATTTAATTATCGCAATTTTATTTATCGTCATTTAATTTCTGTTATTTATTTTACGCACTTTAAATATCGGGACACGTATACAAGCTTTTGACATATCATATCGACGCATCTATATATATTATTTGGAATTACCATAGACACTCTATATGCAGTAATGATCGAGTTCTCTATACAGGGTTGAGGTTGATTCTATAATAATATATATAGTTTGAGTTGTGATCGAGTCTGAGACATGTACACGGGTCACGATACATATTAATAAATTCGAATATTATATATTGCTAACTGTGGACTATCAACTGAGGACTATCAACATTGAACAATTAAAAAGGAATTAAAATATTGATTATAACATATGAAACTAAACAATTCTTCAAGTTTGCCACTTGATTTCATCTTAAACCTCATTTGTATCTTGACGATTACAATCTGCGTTCAAACTTTTCGTAATTCTCAAAAACACCTCAATTGAAAGGATGAACCAACCGCACTTCATCTACAAGAAGAAAGATTATGCATATAGTTATGCACCGGAAAATACTCGGAACCTGAGTAAGCGTTTAAAACGTATCTGTGCTAGCTCCTTTGGCGTTGTTATTATCGAAAATAACTTTGCAATTTCTTTTCAAATTAGCCAAATTTGTCACAGCTCCAACAAGTCAACTTCGACTTTTCATTCGAAGTAGTCTTACTATAATCCTGATATATACGATTACCCCTTTGATACCGGAGAATTCTTTTATATTCCATCATATTACCAGCAGACGTACCAGCAACCTCGTTGCTCCTTGGCTTAAATCTCTTCGACAAATCACTATATTTATCTATTGAAGTCTCATCATGTATTCATCCGCATCTTGTAATAAGAATTGCCATACCAATTACCGAGAATCAGCAAATATGTATTTTGAGTCTCGCAACGTTTCCACATCAACAGTTATATGTATCCATATAACATTTATCTCTTAGAACTATGATCTTCCATTCTGAAATTCTGAAAAGCACCCAGTCTGCTAATTAATGCTCTGAATTTTGAAAAGTTGAATGAAGCAACAAAAACTGTAAACGACCTCAACAGCCAAAAGTTGATGATAAAGAATTGTATGTTGGCAAAGCTCAGAAAAAATTTGAAACTGAAAAATTGATTGAGCAAACTACGAAGGAGTCTCTGAACAAATCACAAGGACTAAACTTGTACATTAAGAATCCCGATGATTCTGTTTCTGATGAAATCTTTAGCGAATACCTTGCTTCTGACTCCAAACTCTTGCTGACAAATTTTCTTCATCATCCTTCGATATTAGAAATTCCAAGATATCATCGTATCTTTCATTATAAATATCCTCCATATTTCTGAAGATATTTTCATAACTATTCTTATCTGAAATCATTAATCTCTTCGTGCTATCAGTGTTACATCATATAGAAACTGTTAGTTTCTATATTCTGTAAACTTTCAAGCTTAAAATATGAATGTTATTGAAGTAATGTTGGGAACTGATGCATGAGTTAGTATAATATAATGACACTTGATCAACGTGATTATATTACAGTAAGTCATGCTGAGTTTCTAAATGGAACATGATGATTCACAGATTATAACGTCATCATGTGCCATGTTACACAACTCTTACATTTTATTTGATATATAAACATATCAAGAACATATTTTCTTGATAGTTCTATCTTTCCTGGATATTCTAGAAATTTGACGAATCAAGATCGTGCTATTAACATTTCTTTCTTAGAACATTAACTATGTTCATTTCAAAATTCATATCTATGAATTCTGGATCATTATTCGCTTGACTTAAAGTCGGGACGAGAAAACAAAAGCATAGAGCTTCGAAATATAAAGGAGGATATAAAGCCCGATATCAACACGTAAATTACAAACCGTGTATGTCAATGTTTATCACAACATAAAGACACGAAAGAATTAAAAACACGATAACCTCAAGGGCGAAGTAGAAGAAAACATATTCCTCCGGTGGAAGTTAGAAAAGAAGAATGATTGTGGCGATAGTCAGGATAAGGACAAGGATCAGAACTGAATTAAGCATTTTCACAAATCTTTTGGATGTATGAACTAAGAAAGAAAGTATATGAATGGTGAGAATAATAGAACGAAAGAGTTTAATTTATAATGAAAATATTAGGCAGAGAAATCGAGGCAGATCACCGTATTTAATTATAGAGATCTTAATTTTCTTATTCGCCGAAGAATCAAATCTTTTAGATTTCGAAGATTTTCTTTAAATTCCTTGAATTCTGGAAGTCCACCATGACTATGTCAAAAGTTAAGACAAAATTTTCACTCTTTTGTGATAGCTTCACTCGTACGCTTCACATGATTGAATCGTTTTATCTATATTAATCAATAATGATAAAACTCTAACTCATATTCGTCATGAAAACATTTTTATTGTTAGCCATGACGACCATAATCAAATTTCGGGGACGAAATTTCTTTAACGGGTAGGTACTGTCACGACCCGGAAAATTTTGACTTATTTTAAACCAAACTCTCGATACGATTTAGTATTCTTGACACAATAAGCAAAGTCTGTAAGGTTGAGTCTCAAAAAGTTTGAACTGTTTCCTATATTCAATTGACCTTCGACTGTTCTCGACGATTCACAAACAACAATTTGTAAATAGATACATATATATGTATGTGTATATGAATGTGAATATAAATACTACTTGAGAATATATAAAATAATATTTGTTTAAAAATATATAATATATATTTATGTGATAAACCTTGTTATTTAAAACAGATTATATATATAGAGAGAGAGTAAATGGAAAAGGAATGATTACGAGCTTAATTGGCAAATGTCGGTAACAGTCGGTTGATGTTTTGTTAGGTTTAATATAAATATTGTACGTGTTCATGAAGGATTGAAATAAAAGTTGAACGGTAAATCGATTACGAGGATTTTAGATTTGTTAAAAATATTTTTTACCTTTTAAAGTTTAAATATTAGTACTCCGTACATATAAATTGGAACATAAAATAAATAATTATTGAACCTTTTTAATCAGGTTTCCAACAGGTAATGAGTGAAATAATTAAATATATTTAATCTAAAAATTTGGAATTTTTTAGGAACACTTTTATTCGTTAAACTGTTTAGCAGTGGCCACGATATAGTCGTTCCGGATAAATTGTGGGCAGATAATTCAATCAAAGAGTCACAAGATAGCCTTACTGTGCTCCTTTTTCTTCATCCCAAGTTTTTTTTATGGATAAGAAGATTATTATTATATTACTTTATTTATTTACTATTTTTGTTTCATATTACTTATTATCATTATATATGTATATCCATACACACTTGCTTGAACACACATCACAAACCACCTTCTGTATTTTTGTTTTGGTCGACCAAGCCACCCTCCCTTCCACCACCCTACAAAACACCACCACAATCATATTGCCGATCACCACCATGAACAACTTGTCACGTACCTCCTTTGAGTCCCTAAAACTATTACTAAACGACCATATTCATCAAGCAATAAACTCGGCCACACTTCACCATCATCTTCGAGCCCTCTTGTAGACAAGAACTGACAACTCAAATCACCATCATCATCTTATTTAGTTTAACATCTTTTACAACCATAAAACCATCACCGAACACCTACATAGAAACCCTCGAATAAAAACTACTGCTGCCCTCCTGTCTCAGTTTCGGTTATAGGCTGAACGACACCCAAAATATCACCCTTAACCATTGCCAAAATTGTCGCCAACAAACTCTCTCTACACCTCTCTATCTCCTAATTCTAGCTTGTTGAAACCACCATGTTCGTGCAATTCGTCGACTAAGGCTGCCAAATTACTTTTTTTATTCTGATTTGTCGACAACCCAGCTTCATCTGTATTATGCAGCATCGCAACTTCATCACCCTATCTTTGTTTGATTAACCACCTTACCTCCGTCTCTCTCCCTCTCCTCTCCAACTATTTCTATTGTATTTTCTGTTTTGAAACAAAAACACCACCTTAAACCCATATCAATTCACAACCTTCATCACCTCTTTAACCACCGTGATCACCATGAATCACCACCCCCGTTAAACTTGCTACACTTTTTATTTTCTTGTTTTCACTTGAACCTGTTGTTGCTACTCGAATTCTTCTGTTTCCTGATTATAACCGATCAAAGAACACAAAAGGCTGCAAGTGATTCAATTCGTTTTCTTTTGTTTCACACTGCTGCTCGACCCACGAATCACTTCCATCACCATTAAACCACTAAACAACTTTATTGCTACCCATTTACTGCTGTTACTTGATCCTGTTTTAGTTGCCATCAACGAAACCCACTTGCAACATTAAAATCGTAACTATAAATGAAGAGAAAGACAAACAGTAACGTGGTATTATATAAATAATGATGATTGTGAGAACATGGTAATGAGAATTAAGAGAAAATTTAAAAACTTACAAGTGGAACATGTTTATGGTCGACCAAGTGGGAACCATCGGATAAATTACATTGACAACCAAAACCCTTTTTATTTATCGATCAAAACAACTGTTAATGGATTGAACTATAAATTGGGCTCGTGAAACTGTTTTTGGGCTGAGAGTATGTTGGGCCAGATTATCAAAATGAATGAGGGAGATGGTAACACGGGTTTTACATGTTTAATAAATTACCGAGCTTTTTAAAACACATAAAATGGGCAAATGAGCGGTTAGGAGTGTGCTCACTATACAAGAGGTCTTGTGTTCAATCCAAGGCTGCGACATTTTTTTTTATATAGAAGATACATAAGTCAGACCATCGGGCTATATACAACAATAGGCTAAACAGTGTTTACTTCGAACGTGAACCAAACCCAACACACTCGTTACTCGTTACTCGTCTTCTGGTTAAAGGTATAATTATTATTATTGTCACTATTATTATTAAGTATTAGTAAGTACTATTAAAATTATTATTATTATTATTATTATTATTATTTTAAACATAATATTATTATTTTTAACATTATTATTATTATTATTATCATTTTTACTACTAGTACCATTATTATTATTACCACTATATTATTATTACAATAAAGGTTAATCATATAAAAATATACTTAATAAAACTAATATTTTTATAAATTATTTATTTAAAGTATACAAGATAAAAATAGATAACATATAATTTAAGATATAAAATGAAAATAAAATATATATATAATTTAATTAAGATTTAGTATAAAATTTTATATATAATTAAAACACTAATATATAAATATTATATAGATAGAATTATTTGATTATATGAGTTAATATATATAAATGATATAGGTTTGTGAATCCGAGGCCAACCCTATACTTGTTCAATGTCGTCCTATGTATTTTTACTACAAAATACAGTAATGTGAGTTTCATTTGCTCCCTTTTTAATTGCTTTTGCAATATATACTTTTGGGCTGAGAATACATGCGCTGCTTTTATAAATGTTTACGAAATAGATACAAGTACTTAAAAATATATTCTACGTTGAGTTGTACCACTGACATACTTCCCTGTAGCTTGGTAACTACTATTTACATGTGGCATTGTAAACGCGAATCCTGTTGATAGATCTATCGGGCCTGAAAACCCCAACCGAACTGGACGACCAGTATTCAACGGTTGCACAATACTTCATTTTGTAGGCTACACTTGGTACAGTGTAGTGAGATTTCATAATAAAGGGAATATGCGACGTTGATTAATAGTTAAGTATGGTTACCAAGTGCTCAACCACTTAGAATGCTTTACATACACTTGCGAGTGTATTATGTTTATGATTATGAAATCTTGTGGTCTATCAAAATATTGAAATGATTGTTATGATAAACCTATGAACTCACCAACCTTTTGGTTGACACTTTAAAGCATGTTTATTCTCAGGTACGAATTAAGTCTTCCGCTGTGCATTTGCTCAATTTAAGGACATTACTTGGAGTCGATCATCGCAATGGGACCAAATGTTGATGACTTCGTCCAGGTGGATAAGGACGGGTTGTTACACAAGGCGACAATGCCATAAGTAGGAATCACTCAAATCCCTTTTGAGTTTCTTGGTGTTTGCATGGTATATTGAGCTATTGTATGATGTGTCATCATGAACCAATTCATAAATACCATTCGAAGGCGAAGCCTTAAAATAGAACACATTATTTAAAGAAACATGGATATCATCATTAATGAAATTAAGATTAAAACCATATTGTTTCAAACGGGATACAGAAATAATGTTTCGAGATAAATCGGGTGCATACAAAACATTTTTCAATATAAGCTCCAAGCCACTTGGTAGCTTCAAAACAAAGTCTCCTTGAGCTTTCACTTGCACCCTTGCTCTATTTCCCATGAAGAGACTTGTTGTTCCCGCATTTTGATCACTTCTTTTGAACCCATGCAAAGAATTGGAAATATGAGTTCCACATCCTGTGTCTAATACCCATGTATTAGAAGAAGTAATACTAAGATCAATGTATACCATATATACATTACCTGAGGTTTTCCCTGCATCCCTCTTTTCTTTCAACTCCTTTAGGTAGACCGGGCAGTTGCGTTTCTAGTGACCCATTTCACCGCAACCGAAGCACGGATATTCCTTAGGGTTAGCTTTACCGGCAACCTTTTGCTTCTTGTTGTTGTTGGTTGGGGTAACCATCTTCCCCTTTCCCTTGCCCTTGCCTTGGTAGGCGGGTCCTTTCCTCTTAGCAGCCTTTGGCTTAGAAGTGTTATTGGTTTTGGACCCGCCTTCATTGATCATAAACATGGGTGAAGCCCTTTTACCCATGCTCGCTTCGGCCGTCTTTAGCATGGCATGTAATTCGACAATGCTCTTATCCCATCCATTCATGTTGTAATTCATTACAAATGTGTCAAACCTCTTTGACAAGGAATTAAGGATAAGGTCTGTGGCTAATTCATTAGACACGTTGCAGTTTAGACGGTTCGCTCGATCAATTAGGCTTTTCATCTTAAGGACATAAGATGAAACGGATTGGGAGTCATCCATCCGACATGCAAGAAGCGCTCGGACTGTTTCAAAGCGTTCGACACGAGCTTGTTGAAGGAACATCTCCTTCAACTGTGTGATCATGTCATATGCACTATGATGCTTGAAATCCTTTTGGAGTTCTGGTATCATAGTCCCAAGCATGAGGCAAGAAACTTACACCGAATCGGTGCAATATTTCTCCCAATAAGCCATGCCTTCCGTATCATCCTCGTCCGGTTGATCGGGAATGGGGTCTTCCAACACATACGCCCTATCCTCTAGTTTGAGGACAATTCTTAGATTGCGAAACCAATCCATGAAGTTCGTATGGTTGAGTTTTTCCTTTTCGATGATTGACCTCAATGATAGGTTGTTAAAGTTGATAGGTGCATTTGGAATGTTGTTGTTGTTATTGGCGGCCATCTACAAAATTTAACAAAGTTGTTTAAGTATCAATTTTAATTTAACAATCAATACCCTTAAATCCAATTGATATTTATTAAATTTTAGAATCCAACGGTAAACCAAATTTCGGTTAGGTGACCTTTATCCCGTCATTTGATTTAGCTAGGCAGTCATTATATGACAATTGCAATCCTTTTGAAACTTCTAAGTTATGGAATCATGCAATCCTTTTGCATGACATATTTATTCCATCAACACCTATTTATTCCTCATGCTTCGGTGACCCTAAGTTCATGATTTCCAAATCAAGTCGTCCTACTTGTGTAAATGTGTAAATTTAACATACAAGTGGTCAGGTGACCTTTATCCCACAAGCATGCGAAATTCACCTTAATCATATTAGTTTGCTCATAACGGTTAGGTGACCTTTATCCCATTATGAGTTCCCTAATATTTTTAAGTGTCATACAAAAGGATGGCGTTTAACTTGTTTGCCTTGTGGATTAAGGGATTTTAAGTTTTCATTAATTCTAGTTTGAGAAAACAATTGTGCCATACACTAACATGCATTTAGTGTGTGGTTCATGTGAAAATCCATTTTTCGTGTTTTTGTAATTAAGCCAATTACTTGATATAAACCATTTTATATATGTGATCCTTTTATGCTCTTAATAACCGTTTATCAATGTCCTTATGCCACCTTAATTTAACCAATTAAATTGTCATTTTGCATGTCGTTAATAATGTCTAATTTAACCAATTAAATTGTCATTTTAGTTTGTTGTTAATTTGTGTGATTAACTTGTAGCATACAAACATACAATCCACAATCATACAAAACAACCACGCATGCAAATCAAGCATGTTTACAATCAAGCCAATTTGGTAGACATTTGTTTAGCCGAAAACAAATGCCACCAGTTAAGGGTTGTAGCACAAAGTAGGAGATTTCAAATCTCCCACTTAATCTTGCATCTTCCTTGTCTTGATCTTGCATCTTCATTTTTACAAAATTATGTCCTAATACATTTTTCTAAAAAATTAAAATACAACCTAATCTATTTTACATACCAAATATAAAATAAATTACATAACCAAAATAATAATATTACAAACGAAATTGAATTAATATTACAACCACATGAATGAATTAATATTACATACTAAATGAATAATTAATCAACCAAACAAGCATTCATCCAAACACAAGGTCATGGCTATGATTGTGAACATCAATATGGAACAAAATATGACCAAAATGGAAGACCCAAAAACCCATTTTGGGTCTCTAATAATTCGGCCAACATGTAGAACCCACCCAAATCCATTAATTTTTGCACTTTACTTTCATGCATGTTAGTAGAATGCAAAGTAGATGGGATTTAAAGACCATATTTAAGAAGCATATTTCATAGACTTCGGCTCTAGATACCATTGATGGAATTCAACATTATAACATGTTCTGAATGTTAACATATTCATAAAACCAATTTTAAGATAGTAGAAGCAAGCGGAAGCATAATCTTTAAGAAAACAAGTTTATAAGTTTAACCAATTAAATTGAATCCCATGTAAATATCAATTCATGAACATATGCTTACATTTAACAATAAAGGAAGAAGATTCATACCTCCTCAAGCTTGTTGAGGGTAGTTTACAAATGTGCAAGATGTTGATGAAGATGATGGTAAGAAAGCTTCTAACTTGAAGCCTCAAGTAAGTAATACCCCAAGCTTTTAATCACCAACACCCTCTACAATTTGGCTAGGAATTTTTTACACTTGATGAACTTGAATTAGCAAGTAAAACCCTCTCTACCACCTTGCAAGTTTCGGCCAGCTTGTCTCAAGAGAAAAATAGGAGAGTTTTTTTTTACTCACTAATAACCTTAATGCAAGAGTCAAATTAATTGGTATTTGAAAGTTGCATGCACTTAAGAAGTGTGTTCTTAAAATAAACAAAAGACAAGTATGGGATGTCTCCTTGGAGACCCAAAAAAAACGTCCCCATGTTTTTCATATATCAAGATTCATTTTTTTTATAAAACTTGTTATATGGTGTCTTATAAATACATAAAACTTGTATTTATTTTTGTTACTTTCACATTTTATAAACCTTTTATAAAATATAACACAATATAATCATTTAAAGTTATAAACAATTATATATAAATTATCCAAATAATTTATCTCAAGTGATAATATTTTAGAAAACCAATTTTCTAAAATCCAAGTTTCGCGTATTTACTTAATGATTTAATCGTTAAGCTTAAATACGTTTAAGGTGTTGGTAAGCTTGTTATTCGGTATGACCCGACTTGGATCATAACATATTAGCCACATTAATTAAATATGTCTCTCGGGCATACAAAAAACCTTCAAATATCTCATATAACTATATATCAAAAATAATAACATTATTTATATAAATACTTACACATAGAAAACTAGTGATAATTTTATATATTATTATAACTAAATCTATAGATATTAATCATTTTAAATATATATACAAAATAAATATATATAACATATGATTTAAGATATAATATGAGTATACGTTTTTAAATGGAATTTAGTACAAATTCTATATAAATACAAATATATAAACAATATATATTAATAAATGAAATTATGTAATTTCCATTATATGTGTTAATAAATATATAATTGATATAGGTTCGTGAATCCAAGGCCAACCCTACACTTGTTCAATGTCGTCATATGTATTTTTACTACAAAATACATTATTGTGAGTTTCATTACTCCCTTTTTAAATGCTTTTGCAATATATAATTTTGGGACTGAGAATACATGCACTTTTATAAATGTTTGGCGAAATAGACACAAGTAATCGAAACTACATTCTATGGTTGAATTGTTATACCGGATATCGCCCTTGTTGAACTTGGTAGCCTAATAATTGGTGTTTATTATAATTGCCACCAATTGACACGAATCCTAAAGATAGATCTATGGGCCTTAACAAGCCCCAGTCAGAGAATTTGAACTGCTTTAGTACTTCGATGTTTATATGTTTGGGGATATTCTAGATGCATTTTGTTAATGTCGGTTACCAGGTGTTCAATCCATATGAATGAATTTTAAACACTTACGAGTGTATGATTATTGATTAAATGAAATCTTGTGGCCTATTAAAATTATGGAAATGATTGATTACGATAAACTAATGAACTCACTAACCTTTTAGTTGACACTTGAAAGCATGTTTATTCTCAGGTTTGAAAGAAATCTTTCACTGTGCATTTGCTCATTTTAGAGATATTACTTGGAGTCATTCATGGCATATTTCAAAAGATGTTGCATTCAAGTCATTGAGTTCAATAAAGATTATTACTAAAGTAAATAACAGATTAGATCATTTATAGTTTGGATGTTATGGAATGGTATGCATGCCTGTCAACTTTCGATGAAATGAAAGTCTATCTTTTAAAAATGAATGCAATGTTTGTAAAATTTATCATATAGAGGTCAAATACCCCGCGATGTAACCATATGTTATTGTATACGTTCTTATGGATTTGGACGGGTCGTCTCATGTGGTATCAGAGCAGTGGTCTTAGCGAACTAGGTCTGCATTAGTGTGTCTAACTGATAGTCGTTAAGATGCATTAGTGAGTCTGGACTTCGACCTTAGCTGCATGTCAAAAGTTTTGCTTATCATTTCGTGTCGAAAATTACCTTCTTATCATTCTTTGTCAAGACACATCTTACTGCATTGATTGCATGAATAGTGTATAGACAAAATTCATATCTTAGTGTATCTGCTAATATCTTAGCGTATCTGTTACTGTAAACTTTGCCTGGCATAATCCGTAAATCCCTCCGTAATCTACGAAATCTTTTGTTATATATATATATATATATATATATATATATATATATATATATATATATATATATATATATATATATATATATATATATATATATATATATATATATTCTATGTAATTAGAATACCATCTGATAGCCAGAAATCATTTCATATCAAAAAATCCTTTATTCAATCGTATGAAATGGAACTCTCCAGTAGTTCAAGTCCCTCGAATTCCAAAATGGAATCCCACTAAAGCTCCGAAAGCAGTGTGACTGGAATGGATCAACCGATCAACCATTATCTATTCTGGATGAATTGGGGATGGGTTCGTAGCCTTCTCAATCATTGGAGACAAGAAAAAGGTGATCCCGTCCATCTACCACATTGCCCTCTTGCCAAAGAACCTGAAGCACTTACCGGCGAACCTGTTCGAGACACCATTTTCTCTCTCATTTCCAGAGTATCTCGGCACGATTATATACTATCTCAAATTCTATATCTTATTCACCAGCTCATCCGAACCACTGATCATTCCGGTGTAATAGAAGAAGTCAATGAGCTCCGCGCTCGGATAGTGGCTTTGGAGAATATGGTGCAAAGGTTACAAGCACCAGCAGCAGCACCGACATCACCAGTACCACCAATAACACAAGCCTCAACATCCATATCCCACACCTCAACATCACAATCTATACCTCGAACATCAATGACATACGCACCATAGATACCAAGGAGTACCAACAATAATAACCGATGAAGTATTAATCTATAACTTCATTGGAGAAACATTCTGTGGAGATTATGTAATCTCTAAAATCTTAGAGATAATTTATGCTAGCTCAAACCGAAAAGCAAATGAGATTAATATCATATTAACTCATTAAATCCATGATTTCATCTGAAGAAAATATATATGTAATATGTTTTCATAAAGATTGTAATTAACAATTCTTTTGTACAAACTATTAATGGTGAAATTACTTTAACGGGTAGGTAATACCCGAGGAATATTTAGATCTCACATTAACATGTTACCCTGTACATTCTTCAAATCCAATTCAACAAGCCATTTACTATTCTACTTACATCCACAGATATACGAATCCGTTCACCACAGAATAACCATTTTCTTTCAATTTCATATATGGATTTTGACATATCATAATCCAACAAGTGGCATAATGAAGAAAACATTGGACAAAATAAAATTTGTTAGAAATAAACAAATTAACTATGAGAAATTCTGTTGAGAATCAACGCTAACTATTCCTAGCTAACTGTTAATTCCTTATTACATTTATTTATCGTAATTTAATTATCGCAATTTTAATTCTCGCACTTTTATTTATCGTCATTTAATTTCTATTATTTATTTTACGCACTTTATTTATCGTCATTTAAATACTGCTGTTTACGCATTTTAAATATCGGGACACGTATAAAATGTTTTGACATATCATATCGACGCATCTATATATATTATTTGGAATAACCATAGACACTCTATATGCAGTAACGATCGAGGTAGCTATACAGGGTTGAGGTTGATTCTAAAATAATATATATACTTTGAGTTGTGATCGAGTCTGAGACATGTATATAATAGGTCACGACACGTATTAATTAATTAGAATATAATATATTAAACTATAAATGAATTATTGAACTGCTAACTGTGGACTACTAACATTGGACAATTAAAAATGAATTAAAATATTGATTATAACATATGAAACTAAAAAATTATTCAAGTTTGCCACTTGATTTCATCTTAAACCTCATTTGTATCTTGACGATTACAATCTGCGTTCAAACCTTTCATGATCCTTGAAAACACCTCAATCGAGAGGATGAACCAACCGCACTTCATCTGTGGAAGAAAAGATTGATGCATATAGCTATGCACCTGAAAACACTCAGAACCTGAGAAAATGTTTAACACGTATCTGTGCTAGCTCCTTTGGCGTTGTTATTACCGAAAATAACTTTTCAATCCCTTTTCAAAATAGACAATTTTGTCATAGATCCAGCAAATCAACTTCGACATTCATTCGAATTAGTCGTATTATAACCTTGATATATAAGTTTGCCTTTCCTCATCGTTACCGGGGAACCGTTTATGTAATGACCCGGAATTTTCAGACCAAATTATACTTATGAGATTAATATTTACATAAATTAAACCATACCAACATGATAAGCAATCCAAATTGTTGAGACTTGTGTTTTTGAAAAGAGTTTTACACAATGTTTGACCGTCCAATATGACCGATGATATCACGAACTATATAACATATGATAATTATACGTTTGTGTATATATATGTATTTATATATATTTAACATGATCTAAGGATGGTTTAACATCTCATTGTGTACTAATAACAATGAGTTATAAGTATATTTTGAAACTACTAACTTAAGTTTTTAAAACGATAACTATACGTAACATTCTTTGATATATATACTTATAATCTATAATGCTTATACATGTATCGTATATATAATGTATTTAATCACTTTTTAAGAACTTAAATACATAAAACAATATAAGAATATTCACAAAAGATAGCTATATTTGAATTCTCGTTCCGTTTCCTCAAGATTTCTATACGTATATCTAGGGTATATGTACCCGTATCATACCCAGCTTCTATACGTATTTACTATTGGTATATACACATCAAATCAATATCCTAATCAACATTATTACTGCCCTAGATATGAGGTAACTAGAATTTGTCAAGTAGTATGAATTATTAGTAAGAAAACAAAATTAGGAATCCTTTTCTTTCTTTATAAACTAAAAACGTTTTTATAAATGAACACCATTTCTTCACTCCATTTTCTCATACCTACACCCTCATTTCTCTCTCAAAATACTCCTAAATTCATACTTGATCATCTCCAAGCATTTTCCCCATCATTTAGCTTCAATTACAAGCCTTAAACACCATAAGAAAACTTTTTCAAGAACATATCAAAATAACCACCCATTTGAAGAAGTTTACTTCCAACCTTTTGATCTAACTCCACCACTCTTTGATTCAAAGATTATTTCTTATCTTTTGTAGTAAATTTGTCCAAGTAACTTGAGGTAGTAACCTTGTTCATAATCTTATTCAATTCATATTCATATAGCTATCTTATTTTGTGGTATAAAATTTTAACAACAAGAACATAGTTTGAATGATTTCAAACTTGTTCGCAAACTAAATAGATCCTTCTAAGTTGAATTTTAAAACACTTCAAGACCTGTAATATATGATAATGATATGCTAAACTAACAAGATATAACTTGGTTTTACAAAGAACATCTTAAAAACTGAATCTACGTCGTCGGAGTGCAACCGGGGGCTGTTTTGGGTTGGATAATTAAAAACCATCTTGAACTTTGAATTGGAAGTTCATGTTTTGGAAAAATGATATTTCTTATGAATATGTTAACACATAAAAATTTCATGGTTTAACTCAAAGTGTAAGTATTTTTAGAAAAATGATCATTAAATGTTGTTTTTATGATGAAAAATGATCACTTTCATAAGTTTCACCAAAGTTTTACCTATAACCTATGATTTCGAATACAAACTAAGGTATTTTCAGTTAATATTCTTAAAATTTGACTCGATCCAAGGAAGTGGCAAGTTAAACCAATAAAAACGGAGTTGTAATGAAGAAACTACGACTAAAACAAGATTGGGTATCCGAAGCTAGTTTAGCTACGAAAATATTTGGAGAAAAAGTAAATTAATCATATCTTTTCTAATTAATATGATATTTTATATATAATTACTTATGATTTGATTTTATATATTTCAGGACCACCCGTAAACAACACGAGAAAATTAATCATAAGACCTCATGATTGTACGCAACACGTCATTTGACAACATGGTACCATGGATCGAGATTAATTCTGATCAATACGAATACGATGGGGTCTTTATTTATTTTATTTAAGCAACTAATTGTGGACCACTAACATCGGACTGCTAACTACGGACTAAGAAAATATTAAAAGTATATATATATGTAACGATTATTTAAAAAGAAAATATGTTGATATATTATATATATGGTTAGGTTCGTGATATCTATCAGAGACCAAGTCGAATTAAATACCTTCAAGGCAAAAGTGAGTTTCATTACTCCCTTTTTATATATTTTTGGGCTGAGAATACATGCGCTGTTTTATAAATGTTTTACCAAATATGCACAAGTACTAAAACTAATTCTATGTGGGTTTAAACCAGAAATATACCCTTAGCTTGGTAACATTAAACTACTTGTCTAAGTACGATAGGTGCGAATCCTAAAGATAGATCTATTGGGCCTGACAAACCCCATCCTGACTATGGGATGCTTTAGTGCTTCGAGGTTATTTTAAACACACCTGATCTGGTGTACTTCAGAGGGTAAAACATGAACGTTAAGGCTTGTTACCAGGTGCCTACAACTTATAGAATACTTTTATACACTTGCGAGTGTACATATATTTATAAACGGAAATCTTGTGGTCTATTAATATATTGAAATGATTGTTATGATAAACCTATGAACTCACCAACCTTTTGGTTCACACTTTAAAGCATGTTTATTCTCAGGTATTAAAGAAATCTTCCGCTGTGCATTAGCTCATTTTAAGGATATTACTTGGAGTCATTCATGGCATATTTTGAAAGACATTGCATTCGAGTCATTGAGTTCATCAAGATTATTATTAAGTCAATTATAGTTGGATATATTATGAAATGGTGTGCATACCGTCAATTTTCGTTGTAAAGAAATTTTGTCTTTTAAAAATGAATGCAATGTTTGTAAAATGTATCATATAGAGGTCAAATACCTCGCGATGTAATCAACTATTGTGAATCGTTTATAATGTATATGAACGGGTCCTTTCAGTTGGTATCAGAGCGGTGGTCGTAGCGAACCAGGTCTTACATTAGTGTGTCTAACTAGTAGTTGTTAGGATGCATTAATGAGTCTGGACTTCGACAGTGTCTACATGTCAAAAGTTTTGCTTATCATTTCTAGTCGGAAATCATCTGCTTATCATCCTTAGGAAATTACCTGCTTATCATTCATAAGTCTAGACACGTTTTACTGCATTTACTGCATTGATAGTGTATAGATGAATTCTTATCTTAGCATATCTGTTATTGCGAACTTTGACTGATATCTTTTCAAAGATTCTCCGTAATTTACGGGATTTTGGTATTATATATACATATGTAAATTATGTATTGAAGAGTACCAAATCTAACTCCTATAATCTATTCCATACCAAAAATTCATTTTCCCCATTATACAACATAGATTCCGCATCTAGTTCGACTTCTTCAGATTCTGACAGTTATGCCGATATGGATTTTCATTCGGGCTCCGAAAGCAGCGTCACCGGAATGGATCAACCAATTTCCCATCATCTATTCTGGATGAATTGGGGATGGGTTCGTAATATACTAAATCACTGGAGACAAGAAGAAGGTGATCCATTTCATCCACCAAATTGCCCTCTTGGTGATGAACCTGAAGCACTTACCGGTGAACCTATTCGAAACACCATTTTCTCTCTCATTTCTAGAGTATCTCGTCACGATTATATACTATCCCATATTACAAATCTTGTTCATTCGCTCGCTCCAACCGCCAATCATCCCGGTGCACTAGCAGAAGTTAACGAACTTCGTGCTCGCGTGACGGCTTTGGAGAACATGGTGCGAAGGTTGCAAACACCAGCAGCAGCACCTGCAGCATAATCAGCACCACCATCAATAACATCAACAATACCATCATCACCACTAACAAACAACATCCGCATCACACGTCTCGACATCATAATCTATTCCACAAATATCAACATCATACGCACCATAGATACCAAGGAGTACCAACAATAATGAACGATGAAGTATTGATCCATAACTTCATTGATGTTCTGCGAAGAATATGTGGTTTCAAAAAGTTTTAGAGATTTCTTATTCTAGCTCAAACCGAAAAGCAAATGAGATTAATATCATATTAACTCATTAAATTCATGATTTCATCTGAAGAAAATATATACGTATATATGTTTTCATAAAGATTGTAATTAAAAGTTCTTTTGTACAAAATATTAATGGTGAAATTTTTTTTTAACGGGTAGGTAATACCCGAGGAATAATTAGATTTCATCTTAATAAGTTACATTGTACATTCGTCAAAGCTGATTCAACAATCATTTACTATCCTACTTACAACCACCAATATACGTATCCGTTCACCGCAGAATAACCATTTTCATTCAATTTCATATTTGGATTTTGACTTCCCAGAATCCAACAAGTGACATATGAAGAAAACATATGACAAAATAAAATCTGTTAGAAACAAACAAATTAACTATGAAAAATTTTGTTAAGAATCCACGCTAACTGTTCCAGCTAACTGTTCCTAGCTAACTGATTACATATTATTTATCGCAGTTTATTTATCGCATTTTAATTATCGCACTTTTATTTATCGTCATTTAATTTCTGTAATTATTTTAAGCACTTTAAATATCAGGACACGTATACAATGTTTTGACATATCATATCGACGCATCTATATATATTATTTGGAATCACCATAGACACTCTATATGCAGTAATGATCGAGTTCTCTATACAGGGTTGAGGTTAATTGTACAATAATATATATAGTTTGAGTTGTGATCGAGTCTGAGACGTATACGGGTCACGACACGTATTAATTAATTCGTATATTATATATTAAACTATATATGAATTATTGGACTGTTACTGTGGACTATCGACTGTGGACTAATGACATTGGACAATTAAAATGAATTAAAATATTGATTATAACATATAAAACTAAACATTTCTTCAAGATTGCCACTTGATTTCATCTTAAACCTCACTGTATCTCGACGATTACAATCAGCGTTCAAATCTATCATGATTCTTAAAAATACCTCAATCGAGAGGATAAACCAACCGCACTTCATCTACGGAAGAAAAGATTGATGCATATAGTTATGCACCTGAAAAATCCTCGGAAACTGAGTAAACGTTTGACATGTATCTGTTCTAGTTCCTTTGACATTGTTATTACCGAAGATCTTTTTGCAATCCCTTTCCAAAGTAGCTAATTTTGTTACAGCTCCAGCAAGTCAACTCCGACTTTTCATCCGAAAAAAACTTTATTATAACCGCGATATATATGTGTACTCTTTATTGTTACTGGGGAACCTTTTATATTCCACAATATTACCATCAGCGATTAATCATTCTAAAAACACAATTCTCCTGAAACTACCTCGGTTTGATAACCGATGACCCAGATCAGTTAACTTTGAAAATGCTGACGAAGCAGCATGTTGTAGATGATCTTAATGGCCAAAAGTTTGATGATAAAGAAAGGAGTGTTAGGAACGCTCGATAGAAAATTTAGTACCGAAAAGCGGATTATGTGAAACTATGAAGAAAGCCGTGGACAAATCACAAAGAATAAGTTTGCCTTCAAAGAATCCAAATGATTCTGTGACTGCTGAAATCGTTAGCAAACATCTTATTTCTCATTCTAAACCTTCACAGACAAATCTTCATCATCATCCATTGATATTAGAAATTCTAAGATATTCTCGTATGTTCTATTATAAATATCATCCATATTTCTGGCGATATTTTCACAATTATTCGTATCTGAGATCATTTATCTCTCCGTAATATCTGCAACATAAAAGAAACTATGTTAGTTTCTAAATTCTGAAACCTTCGAGTTTAAAATATGAATGTTTTGAAGTAGTGTTGGGAACTGAAGCATGGATTAGTATAATAAAATGACACTTAATCAATGTCATTATATTACAGTAAGTCATGTTGAGTTTCTAATGAAGCATGATGATTCACAGTACCGTCATCATGTGCCATTTACACGACTCTTACATTCTATCTAATCTCTAAACATATCAAGAGAATATTTTTCTGGATGACTCGGTCTTCTCCAGGGTATTCTGGTAATTTAACAAATCAAAATCGTTCTATTACCATTTTATTCTTAGAGCATTAGCTATGTTCATTCTGAATTTCATATCTACGAATTCCGGACCATTACTCGCTTGAATCGAAGTCGGGAAGAGAAAACGAAAGCATGAAGCTCCCAAAAAATAATGAAGAATATAAACTTCGATAATTACAAACCGTGTATATCGATGCAGATAGCAATATAGAGACACGGGAGAATTAGAAACACTATAAGCACAAGAGTATAGTAGAAGTAAATAGATTCTTCTGGTGGTAGATGAAAAAGAAGAATGACAGATATAAAAGTTAGGAGTATATCAAGAATCAGGACTGGATGGAGCATATTGATGAATGCTTTAAAGTAAGAATCAAGGGAGAAAGAATAGAAGGTGGGAGTCGTGGAAAATAAGGAAACGAAGGGGTTAATTTATAGTGAAATATCCGACAGAGCAATCGAAACAGATTATTGCATATAATCAAAGAAGATCCTGCTTTCCTTAATCACCAAAGAACCAAATCTTATTACGTAAGATTCTCTTTAAATCCCTTAAATCCCGGAAATCAATCATAACTACGTCATCGGTTAAGATGAATATATTTTACTCATCTCACTCTTTTACGATAGTCTCATTTATATTCTTCGCATAATCGAATCGTTTTATCTACATTACTCAATGATGATAAAACTCCATTATCACCTTATATTTGTCATGAAAACCTTCTTATTGTTATCCATAACAACCTCTATCAAATTTCGGGGATGAAATTTCTTTAACGGGTAGGTACTGTAATGACCCGGAATTTTCCGACCAAATTATACTTATGAGATTAATATTTACATAAATTAAACCATACCAACATGATAAGCAATCCAAATTGTTGAGACTTGTGTTTTTGAAAAGAGTTTTACACAACGTTTGACCGTCCAATATGACCGATGATATCACGAACTATATAATATACGATAATTATATGTTTGTGTATATATATGTATTTATATATATTTAACATGATCTAAGGATAGTTTAACATCTCATTGTGTACTAATGACAATGAGTTATAAGTATATTTTGAAACTACTAACTTAAGTTTTCAAAACGATAACTATACGTAAGATTCTTTGATATATATACTTATAATCTATAATGCTTATACATGTATCGTATATATAATGTATTTAATCACTTTTTAAGGACTTAAATACATAAAACAATATAAGTATATTCACAAAAGATAGCTATATTTGAATTCTCGTTCCGTTTCCTCAAGATTTCTATACGTATATCTAGGGTATATGTACCCGTATCATACCCAGCTTCTATACGTATTTACTATTGGTATATACACATCAAATCAACATCCTAATAAACATTATTACTGCCCTAGATATGAGGTAACTAGAATTTGTCAAGTAGTATGAATTATTAGTAAGAAAACAAAATTAGGAATCCTTTTCTTTCTTTATAAACTAAAAACGTTTTTATAAATGAACACCATTTCTTCACTCCATTTTCTCATACCTACACCCTCATTTCTCTCTCAAAATACTCCTAACTTCATACTTGATCATCTCCAAGCATTTTCCCCATCATTTAGCTTCAATTACAAGCCTTAAACACCATAAGAAAACTCTTTCAAGAACATATCAAAATAACCACCCATTTGAAGAAGTTTACTTCCAACCTTTTGATCTAACTCCACCACTCTTTGATTCTAAGATTATTTCTTATCTTTTGCAGTAACTTTTTCCAAGTAACTTGAGGTAGTAACCTTATTCATAATCTTATTCAATTCATATTCATATAGCTATCTTATTTTGTGGTATAAAATTTTAACAACAAGAACATAGTTTGAATGATTTCAAACTTGTTCGTAAACTAAATAGATCCTTCTAACTTGAATTTTAAAACACTTCAAGACCTGTAATATATCATAATGATATGCTAACCTAACAAGATATAACTTGGTTTTACAAAGAACATCTTAAAAACTGAATCTACGTCGTCGGAGTGCAACCGGGGGCTGTTTTGGGTTGGATAATTAAAAACCATCTTGAACTTTGAATTGGAAGTTCATGTTCTGGAAAAATGATATTTCTTATGAATATGTTAACACATAAAAATTTCATGGTTTAACTCAAAGTGTAAGTATTTTTAGAAAAATGATCATTAAATGTTATTTTTATGATGGAAAATGATCACTTTCATAAGTTTCACCAAAGTTTTACCTATAACCTATGATTTCGAATACAAACTAAGGTATTTTCAGTTCATATTCTTAAAATTTGACTCGATCCAAGAAAGTGGCAAGTTAAACCAACAAAAATGGAGTTGTAATAAAGAAACTACGACTAAAACAAGATTGGATATCCGAAGCTAGTTTAGCTACGAAAATATTTGGAGAAAAAGTAAATTAATCATATCTTTTCTAATTAATATGATATTTTATATATAATTACTTATGATTTGATTTTATATATTTCAGGACCACCCGTAAACAACACGAGAAGATTAATCATAAGACCTCATGATTGTACGCAACACGTCATTTGACAACACGGTACTTTATGTACGCAACACGTCATTTGACAACATGGTACCATGGGTCGAGATTAATTCTGATCAATACGAATACGATGGGGTCTTTATTTATTTTATTTAAGCAACTAATTGTGGACCACTAACATCGGACTACTAACTACGGACTAAGAAAATATTAAAAGTATTAAAAGTATATATATATATATGTAACGATTACTTAAAAAGAAAATATGTTGATATATTATATATATGGTTAGGTTCGTGATATCTATCGGAGACCAAGTCAAATTAAATACCTTCAAGGCAAAAGTGAGTTTCATTACTCCCTTTTTATATATTTTTGGGCTGAGAATACATGCGCTGTTTTATAAATGTTTTACGAAATAGGCACAAGTACTAAAACTAATTCTATGTGGGTTTAAACCAGAAATATACCCTTAGCTTGGTAACATTAAACTATTTGTCTAAGTACGGTAGGCGCTAATCCTAAAGATAGATCTATTGGGCCAGACAAACCCCATCCTGACTATGGGATGCTTTAGTACTTCGAGGTTATTTTAAACACACCTGATCTGGTGTACTTCAGAGGGTAAAACATGAACGTTAAGGCTTGTTACCGGGTGCCTACAACTTATAGAATACTTTTATACACTTGCGAGTGTACATATATTTATAAACGGAAATCTTGTGGTCTATTAATATATTGAAATGATTGTTATGATAAACCTATGAACTCACCAACCTTTTGGTTCACACTTTAAAGCATGTTTATTCTCAGGTATTAAAGAAATCTTCCGCTGTGCATTAGCTCATTTTAAGGATATTACTTGGAGTCATTCATGGCATATTTTGAAAGACGTTGCATTCAAGTCATTGAGTTCATCAAGATTATTATTAAGTCAATTATAGTTGGATATATTATGAAATGGTGTGCATACCGTCAATTTTCGTTGTAAAGAAAGTTTGTCTTTTAAAAACGAATGCAATGTTTGTAAAATGTATCATATAGAGGTCAAATACCTCGCGATGTAATCAACTATTGTGAATCATTTATAATGTATATGAACGGGTCCTTTCAGTTTATATATCACCATATTAAGTAGTAAACTTACTAACGACTTCACTACTCATTGGTTTAAGTTTTTTTTTTTCGAAGAACCATTATATTTGTTCGTTAAAACCTATTCATATACTCATCTACATCTTATAACGAGAATTACCACATCAATTACTAGGAATTAGCAATCAGTATTTTGAAATCTCGCAGCATGTCTACATCAATAGTTATATGTATACATATAACCTTTATCTCTTAGAATTATGATCATCCATTCTGAAATTCTGAAAAGCACCCAGTTTACGAATGAAACTCCAACTTTTGAAAAAGCTGAACGAAGAAGCAGAAACTGTAGACAACTGTAAACCACCCTAACCGTCGGAAGTTTGATGATAAAGAATAGTATGTTGGCAAAGCTCAGAAAAGTTGGAACTGGAAAACGGATTGAGCAAACCATGAAGGAGACCGAGGACAAATACAAGGACCAAACCCTATATTCAAAGAATTCAGATAATTCTGTATTCGATGACATCTTTAGAGAATATCTTGCTCCGTACCCATGTTAAATCTTGTGGAAAATCTTTCTTCATCAACCTTCAATTTTAGAAATTCCAAAATATCATCATAAATATCTTAGATATTTCTGAGGATATTTTCATAAGTATTCTTGTCCGAAAATTATTTATCTCTTCATGCTATCTATATTACATCAGAAAGGAAACTGTTTTAGTTTCTAAATTTTGAAAAATTCAAACTTAAAATATGAATGTTTTTGAAGTAGTGTTGGGAACTGAAGCATGAGTTAGTATAATATAATGACACTTGATCAACGTGATTATATTACAGTAAGTCATGCTGAGTTTCTAATGAAACGTGATGATTCACAGACCATAACGTCATCATGTTCCATGTTACATGACTCTTACATTCGATCTAATCCCTAAACATATCAAGAACATATTTCCTTGATAGTTCTATCTTTTATCTTGAATTCTGGTAACTTAACCAATCAAGATTGTACTATTACAATCTCTCTCTTAGAACATTAGCTATGTTCATTCGAAACTTCATACCTACGAATTCTGGACCGTTACTCGCTTTACTAGAGATCGAGAAGATAATAAAAAGGCAAAGAGCTCCAAAATATAAGAGAAAATATAAAGCCCAATAACAACACGGAGGTTACAAACTGTGGATATTAATATGAATAGAAATATAAAGACACAGTAGAATTAAGAATAGTATCACCCCAAGGTAATAGTAGAAGTAAACAGATTTTTATGGTGGAAGATTGAAAAGAAGGATGACAGAAATGATAATTATTAAAATATCAAGAATTAGAACGGGATTAAGCATTTTCACAATCTTTTGGATGTATGAACTAAGAAAGAAAGTATAGGAATGGTGAGAATAATGGAACGGAAGAGTTTAATTTATAATGGAAATATCAGACAGAGTAATCGAGGCAGATCACCGTATTTAATTATAGAGATCTTAATTTTCTTACTCGCCGAAGAATCAAATCTTTTAGATTTCGAAGATTTTTCTTAAATCCCTTGAATTCCGAAAATCAACCGTGTCTACATCACCAGTTAAGACGAACATGCAATTATTCATTTCACTCTTTTGTGATAGCTTCATTCGTACTCTTCGAATTATCGAATTATTTTATCCATATTATTCAATGATAATAAAACTCTATTTATCAACTCATATTCATCATGAAAACATTTTTATTGTTAGTCATCACCACCTCGATCAAATTTCGGGACGAAATTTCTTTAACGGGTAGGTACTGTGACGACCCGAAAATTTTCAACCAAATTTAAACTTAATCTTCATATGTTTTCGATACAATAAGCAAAGTATGTAATGTTGAGTCTAGAAAATTTTGAAACGATGTTCATATATTCAATTGATCTTCGACTGCTCTCGACGATTCACGAACAATTAATTATAAATAGATATGTGTGTATGTATATATAAATAATAATTCGAAATATAATTTGAAGTATTATATGTTGTTGTTATTAAAAATTAATAAAATAAAAATATGATATTATAATAATTATTATTTCAAATATATCTCTATATATAAATAAAGTATATTAAAAATAAATATTAAATGTTTGTAATACTCGTTTGATGTTTCGATTGATATTAAGCAAGTTACATTCGAACTTATATGATTTTAAAATAAACGGTGATCCGAAAATGAGCTATATAAATTTTAGGCTTATTAAAAATATACTTAGAAGCTAATTAATAAATTTCAACACTTTTTATATTTCACCCATAAATGAGAGGGATACTTGATGTAATTTTTATTTAATAAATTAATGATCGAATTTTAACCATAATGACCAAAATAAATAAATATAGTTAATTTAAAAATATGGGATTTTTCTGGACACTTTTATTCGCCACTGGTTTCGCACGATACACAGTCCGTGAAAACTGTCGGTAGGATAATCCAAATATCAGACGGCTAATTGCAAATGATTTATTTATGTGAACTGTTCGTGCATGATTCCTTTCCTTCTTTTCATATGATTACTATTGTGATTATATTATTATTATTATTATTAATTATTAACTTATTAAATTAAAACATATATTTACCTATATGAAGATGCATACATTGCAGTTGGAAAAACCCATCCCATTTCCTCTTCTTCAATCTATCACCACCCATATCACCAACGAGTCACCGAGAGCAACCGCCACTACTCTTGTTCTTGTTAGTAGTTATATCGACTCAAGACTCAACCCAAGTATCATTTTCATCACCCTCTCCTTCCTGAACAAACCCACAACCACTTGCTCGATATATTTTTTTTTCTGTTTTGGTTCGATAACTAAACCACCACCTTCATCAAAGTATTCGAACCACCACCATCATCGAGCTTTGACCTCTTAACTCCACCGTGAGCCACCCTACACCACCACCTCTATCCCTCTCCTCTCTCTCTTATTCCCATCGTGATAACCACCAACACCCACCAACACAAACCATGTATATGTTTTTGTTTATAGCTTCGGTTGTAACAACAAGAACACCAAACCATAAACCACCATTGGTCACCCATCACCACCCTTCAATCACGAACCACCACCATTCCTTCTTTCTTGTTTTATTTTTCGTGAACCTGAGACTAAACCCACTTAAACAATCACTATAGACTGCTACTTATTTACTTTCCTATTCGCTACTGTATGTTCGAAGACCATATAACCACCACCATCTTCAATAAGCAAAACCCACAAAAATCGCTTTTACTACCTGTCTATTCATACTAACTACTACTGTTTGAATTAAACCCCATCAAAACCCTTTGTGGGCTGCTACAGCTTCATTTTTGTTATTGTTGTAGCCTTTTGAACATACCCAACAACTGCAAAAACTGCTGCCTTTGTTCCTACATTTGTCCCGTTCGAAAACCCATCACATAAACGCCACCCTTCTGTTTTTTTTCTTATCGCTACTACTGCTGCTGTATTTATTTTATGCTTCTTACTTCGGTCCCCATGAACCTGCAACAGTGAGATGAACGACGAGAAGGACGATCAATAGTGAACGTGATGTTGATCGTGACAAAGTAAAATGAAACGTGAAATGATTATGATATTGCACGCTGTTTCCTTATTTCTGTTTCTACTTGAAATCGCCATTTTTCAAACACCTTAAAGCTCCTGCGTTTTTTTTTTATTACTGTAACAACCATGGTGACTATGGGATGATGATACCACTATGATGATGTCACGATGATATGAAGATACTAGGCTGCTTGTTAATCCGAATGAACAAAACATAAATCTCTTAACTGGACTCCTTTTCAACTCTCATCATGGACTAATAAATGGGCTTCAAGAATATTAGGATGTTGGGCCGAAATCTATTTTCTGTTGGGCCAAAGTAAAAGGGTTATATAGATTAGGCTGTGGCTTAAAATAGAAAAGTACCAACAGAGCGTTGGTTAGAGCTTGGGTGTTTAAGCGAGAGGTCTCGGGTTCGAGCCCTGTCGTGGGCAATTCTTTTTAGAAAAGCTTTCAAAAGGGTATACATTTTTATATTTTCATCTTCATTATTATTATTATTATTACTATTATTATTATTATTATTATTATTATTATTATTATTATTATTATTATTATTATTATTATTATTATTATTATTATTATTATTATTATTATAATTACTAACACAAGTGTTAGTTATCATTTATTATTATTATCATTACAATTATGATTATTATTATTACTATTACTGTAATTACAAACATTGTTATCATTAATAGTATTATTATTAAGTAGTATTATTATTAATATTATCATTAGTAATAAGATTGTTATTATTATTATTATTATTATTATTATTATTATTATTATTATTATTATTATTATTATTATTATTATTATTATTATTATTATTATTATTATTATTATTATTATTATTAAGTATTAAGTATTAATATCAAAACTATTATTTTCATCATCATTATTATTAAACCTATCATTTTTATTAAAAACTACTAAAAGTATCATTTTGATTAAAATTATCATTTTATTATTATTATTAATAATAATACCATTGTTATCATCATTATTATTATTATTATAGTATTATTATTATTATCATTAATATCAAACCTATCATTCTAACAAATAAATATTTTGTGCATTAAATATACATATTACATATACTAGTATTATATTAATATCTCATATAACTAAATATAAAAAATAATAACATTATTTATATAAATACTTACACATAGAAAACTAGTGATAATTTTATATATTAATATAACTAAATGTATAGATATTAATCATTTTAAATATATATACAAAATAAATATATATAACATATGATTTAAGATATAATATGAGTATACGTTTTTAAATGGAATTTAGTACAAAATCTATATAAATAAAAATATATAAACAATATATATTAATAAATGAAATTATGTAATTTCCATTATATGTGTTAATAAATATACAATTGATATAGGTTCGTGAATCCAAGGCCAACCCTACACTTGTTCAATATCGTCATATGTATTTTTACTACAAAATACATTATTGTGAGTTTCATTACTCCTTTTTAAATGCTTTTGCAATATATATTTTTGGGACTGAGAACACATGCACTTTTATAAATGTTTGACGAAATAGACACAAGTAATCGAAACTACATTCTATTAGGGGTGGTCAGTATTTGGTTTGAGACCGTGGAACCCGAAAACCAAACCGAAACCAAACCGGAAAAAAACCAAACCTAATTTGATAAACGATTTTTGGATCGCATCAAACCGAAACTGAATTTGAATTCGGTTTTCGGTTTTGAAAATTCTGAATTCGGTTTAACCGAAAACCGATTTCAAAACCGAATTCAAAATTTTTATATATTTAATTTGTATATTTATGTTTTAGTGTCATTATAATTTGGGATTCAATCAATAAAATATATTCTCACCCATATGAAGATTTGGTAGCTCACATTATAATTATGTTACTTAAATTATTATGTTCTTCTTCTTAATAACAGAAGCAGTAAATGTCATAATTAAGCTATAAATATTAATAAATCATCGAAATCGAATTCTTGATAAATTAATAATACGTCATTGTTTTAGGATATAAATAACTAAGACATGAGTAACGCCACAATTAACCTACCAACATTCTCAGTTTTTTCATAATATTCGGTTTTAACCGAAAACCGAACCGAATCTGAATTTGAATTCGGTTTTTGGTTTGGTTCGGTTTTAACTTTGAATTCGGTTTTCGGTTTGGTTTTTGGTTTTGCCTAAAATTTTTTCAAAACCGAATACACCGAACCGAATAAACCGAACAAACCGAAAACCGAACCGATGAACACCCCTACATTCTATGGTTGAATTGTTATACCGGATATCGTCCTTGTTGAACTTGGTAGCCTAAGAATTGGTGTTTATTATAATTGCCACCAATTGACGCGAATCCTATAGATAGATCTATGGGCCTTGACAAGCCCCAATCAGAGAATTTGAACTGCTTTAGTACTTCGATGTTTATATGTTTGGGGATATTCTAGATGCATTTTGTTAATGTCGATTACCAAGTGTTCTATCCATATGAATGAATTTTAAACACTTACGTGTGTATGATTATTGATTAAATGAAATCTTGTGGTCTATTAAAATTATGGAAATGATTGATTACGATAAACTAATGAACTCACCAACCTTTTGGTTGACACTTGAAAGCATGTTTATTCTCAGGTTTGAAAGAAATCTTCCGCTATGCATTTGGTCATTTTAGAGATATTACTTGGAGTCATTCATGGCATATTTCAAAAGATGTTGCATTCAAGTCATTGAGTTCAATAAAGATTATTACTAAAGTAAATAACAGATTAGATCATTTATAGTTTGGATGTTATGGAATGGTATGCATGCCTGTCAACTTTCGATGAAATGAAAGTCTATCTTTTAAAAATGAATGCAATCTTTGTAAAATTTATCATATAGAGCCATATGTTATTGTATACGTTCTTATGGATTTGGACGGGTCGTCTCAACGTCCCTAATTCGCTCACCAACTGGACGACTTCCAACAAATCACTCGAACACGCCTACCAAATCGAGGCAACACTGTACCATCCCGGTACATACTCCCCCACTTAGGGTTTTTACCCCACACTTTGGCCGCCATGGTGATAACATCCTGCGGAATTTCAACATTCCACAATACTCATGACCGGTCTCAAAGTTGGTCATACACACTAATCCTCTACGAACTTACTAAAAGGTACTCGAACCTCGACATTTCAAATTAGTCAAATCGCTAACACCTGCTAAACACCGCAACCAATCACAGTTGTATCTTTGGGTTTCTCACCGGTACCCAAGTACAAGGCAATCACACCATCGGAGTCAAACATTATACTAGCAGGTATAAGGACGCACCTGACGTAGTGGTACGTAACTCCCACCACTACCACCGAGTCTCAAGAACTCGACTATTATGGGGTCTACTCCCGGTGTCACACGTCACCCGATGTCTCATATTCACACACTCCAATGAACCTCACAGCTACCGCCCACATGTTCCTAGCAACACCCGCTAGTCACAATCCACCAAGGCTGCACAACTAGCCTATTAACCCTTCCACTCATCACTAAGGAGATGCTCGAAAACACCAAGACTTACACCCTTTCGTATGCCATCACAACCGTTAACACAGTCACCTTTCCCATCAAATCTAGTCAACAACCATAACTCTACTCGCACACGTACGTGGTCAACTAAAGCGCCTCCCGAATGACACTACCACACATACACACACGAAAAAGTGGCAGACAAAGAGTGAACAACACTAGCCACACATCTCACATGCACAAGTGGCAGACGAAGAGTGAACAACACTCGCCACACATCGAACTGCAATCGTGGTCAACGAAGAGTGAAGTCTCACGAAATCACTGACCACATTACATCAAGTGGCCAATGAAGAGTAAATCCTTACACCAGGATGTCACTCACCACCTCACTTACATCGAGCAACAATACAGAATGCTCTAGATAAGACGAACACACGTCACGTACCCTCACATGGTGATATAACACCCGGTACACTATCCCAATAATAAGCGCACACAAGGGAAATGTACTCGCACAATGAACGTTGGTGTTCACAACAACCATTAGCGTACTTAACACCGCGTATCACTAACCCCTAGGTGGAGCCTTAGCACCGCGACCAACCCACCCGTCACATAAAATGTGGTATCTTAACCAACGACTAAACCCATACTTCACACCCACGTACACATGATGATATAGTATCGAACGCCGGAACTTTAAACCCACATCACATCCACGCCTTTTCGGCCTCGATTACACAACAAGTAGTCTAACATCCCGCCTTGTATACACTATAGTGAATCCTTGGGGATACTAACTGTACCACCGCAAACAAAAAAAATCATATACGTATACGCATAACCATTCTTCTCACAAGTACGCTGATAATGCTAAAAATGAACATATATTTCATAGCATTATCCCTCAAGAAAGACAAGCTTTTAGTTGCAATTGTTCTATTTACAAGTGATATTCGTTTAAATAATAAAAGGTGAAGACAAAAGACAGATTCGACGAATTGAAGACGCAAACGACAAAAAAGCTCAAAAGTACAAAGTACAATCCAAGTGGTTCAAATTATTGATGAGAAACGTCTAGAAATTACAAGAGTACAAGCCACAAAATGCAAAGTACAAGATATTAAATTGTACGCAAGGACGTTCGAAAATCCGGAACCGGGACCAGAGTCAACTCTCAACGCTCGACGCAACGAACTAAAAATTACAAGTCAACTATGCACATGAATATAATATAATATATAATTAATTCTTAAAATTATATATATATTATATTATATATTAAAACCGTCGGCAAATAAGAAAACATAATTATGTGAGCTGAATCAGAGGGCCATGCGATCGCATGCCCTGGAAGCACAATTTCCATGCGATCGCATGGGGCCAAATGTCAGGCCAAGTGCTATAAATTGCAAAGTTTTCAGCCGAGTTTGGTACATCTTTTTCTCTTCTCTCTCTTACGTAAAATATATATATATATATATATATATATATATATATATATATATATATATATATATATATATATATATATATATATATATATATATATATATATATATATATATTATAATTTTAATTTTAATGTTAATAATAAGGGTATGTTAGCGAATGTTGTAAGGGTGTAAGTCAAAATTCTGTCCGTGTAACGCTACGCTATTATTAATCATTGTAAGTTATGTTCAACCTTTTTATATTAATGTCTAGTAGCTAAGTTATTATTATTATGCTTATTTAAGCCGAAGTAATCGTGATGTTGGGCTAAAATATTAAAATTGGGTAATTGGGCTTTGTACTATAATTGTGGTTTGGACAAAAGAACGACACTTGTGGAAATTAGACTATGTGCTATTAATGGACTTTATATTTGTTTAATTAAATGATAGTTTGTTAATTTAATATAAAGATTTACAATTGGACGTACCTATAAATAACCATATACACTCGATCGGACACGATGGGCGGAATATTTATAAGTACTAATAATCGTTCATTTAACCGGACACGGGAATGGATTAATAGTCTATGGACTTATTAAAATAGGAGAGAATTATATACAAGGAAAATTGGTGTAATTATAGTTTAAGTCCCCAATTAGTTGGAATATTTGACTTCGGATATAAGGATAATTTGACGAGGACACTCGCACTTTATATTTATGACTGATGGACTGTTATGGACAAAAACCAGATGGACATATTGAATAATCCAGGACAAAGGACAATTAACCCATGGTAATAAACTAAAATCAACACGTCAAACATCATGATTACGGAAGTTTAAATAAGCATAATTCCTTTATTTCATATTTAATTGCACTTTTAAGTATCAAACTTTTATTTATTGTCATTTTATTTAAATGCACTTTTAATTATTGTACTTTTTAATTATCGCAATTTTATTTATCGTCATTTTATTTATCGCATTTTTTATCGCAATTTCATTATCGTTATTTACTTTACGCTTAAAATTAAGTTATATTTATTTTTAATATTTTACATTAGGTTTTAACTGCGACTTAAGTTTTAAAATCGACAAACCGGTCATTAAACGGTAAAAACCCCCTTTTTATAATAATAATACTACTTATATATATTTATATTTTTACAAATATAGTTTTTAAAAATATAGCGTTAAACTTGGCTAAGTTCCCTGTGGACGAACCGGACTTACTAAAAACTACACTACTGTACGATTAGGTACACTGCCTATAAGTGTTGTAACAAGGTTTAGGTATATCCACTCTATAAATAAATAAATAACTTGTGTAAAATTGTATCGTATTTAATAGTATTTTGTAGCAAAAATACTACTATTTTGTACCCCTTCGCTTTAACATCAAGTATTTTTGGCGCCGCTGCCAGGGACTGCTTAAACGCCGGAAGCGAAACGCTATATATATAAAAAAAAGATTTTTACTAAGTTTTAATTTCTTTTTGTAAAAATACGTTTTAAATATTAAAAATACAAAAATATAAAAATAAAAACAATATATATATATTTTTAAGAGTTGTTCAAAATATAAAAAAATTAAAAAGTTTGTATTTTCTTTTAGTTACAAAAACTAATAGGTAGTTTTTTTTGTAAAAATATAAGTTTTTATTTATTTTATTTAAATACTTTATATATTTATAAAACAGAAAAAGAAAAAAAATATAAAAAAGTATACGGCCCGACACTGTAGCAGCCTATCTAAACAGACCTGGAAACCCAAGTCATGCGACCGTATGAAAATCTTACAGAAAATTCATGCGATCGCATGGACTGATTTGACAGCCCTGGTACCTTAGTCAACGAATTAGGGTTACGTTTTTATTATTATTATTATTATTGTTATTAATTATAATTAGGGTTAATTATTATATTATTTAGTATTAGTTTTAGTTAATTTGTATTTTTAAGTATAATTAGTTTTATTAAATATATAAACTTAATACTTTTATATAATAAATATAAAAATAATATTTTTATAAAAATAAGTAATTTTATCACTTTTTATATCTTTTTATATTTCGTATCATTTTTATCGTTTAAGCGTAATTTTATAATTTTTCGCTCATACTTAGTTTTAAATTTAGTATTTACCATAGTTATTTATATTTCTAGATTTTTAGGATTTGCCGTAAAATCCCTTAAGTGCTTTTTCTTTAGACTGAGATTTAGGTGCTTTAGAATTTTGCGACGCCGTTTTATAAATTTTAGTACTTTTTAAGTTATTGCCGTTTTGGATATAGAATTTCTTTTAAGCTTTAATACTTTTAGACGCAACTTTTAATTCTTAGTTTTCAGACTTTTAAGTTTTGACGCGCTACGTTCTTTTTATTATTTTTCGATCTTTTATTTTTCGACGTTTTCCGACGCGCTCTTTTTCTTTCTTATTTCTCGACGTTCTAGTTTTTAGGACATAGAATTTTCTATTTCTTCTCTAAAATTTCAACGAAAAATTATTTTAAGCTGTTAAATTGATAGACATCCAAAATTTTCTGGTTCGTAGTAATAGTTGGATTTGTTAGTGGCGAGTTGTGGGCTTCCGATTTAAAGGGTCCTGGCTACCTGCTGCATCTATTGGCTATTCGAAACGTGGGCAAAATCAGAAAAGTCTATTAATTTGATAACTTATATAATTTTTATTTTTATAACTAATAGGATATTCATTGAATGCACCGAGCAAAACGTTCACCACCTTTCATACGTTCACCACCCGTAACTCGATCAAGACATCTAGCCAACATTGTCGCCATTGATTTTTCTTTAGAATCATCATCTAGTCGACCAAGTACTCCAATTTAAATTTCCGATAATCCATTTTTTAAACCCGACCTCACAAATGAGAATTCGGAGGATATTCAAGGACAATTCCAAGATCCCGAAACACTAATCATTCCTCCTGAACCACAAACCGTTAAATCAGAATCCTTTAGTGATTCAAATTCAACAAATTCAATTATGGAAGTAACAGAACCTCTAAGTATGGAAGACCGAATGAGAGCCACACGCACTGGCCAAGGTCACTCTATTATTAAACCAGATATTAATGCACCAGATTATGAAATCAAAGGACAAATCCTACACATGGTAACTAATCAATGCCAATATAGTGGTACGGCAAAAGAAGATCCAAACGAACATCTTCGAACCTTTAATAGGATTTGTACTCTATTCAGAATCAGAGAAGTTGAGGATGAACAGATTTATCTCATGTTGTTTCCCTGAACTTTAAAGGGAGAAGCTAAAGATTGGTTAGAATCATTACCTGAAGGGGCGATTGATACATGGGATGTTTTAGTTGAAAAATTTCTTAAACAATTCTTTCCGGCATCTAAAGCTGTGAGACTTCAAGGATAAATTGTTACATTTACGCAGAAGCCAAATGAAACTCTATATGAGGCGTGGACAAGATTTGGAAAATTGTTGAGAGGATGTCCTCAACACGGTTTAGATACTTATCAAATAGTACAAATATTCTACCAAGGATGCGACATTGCTACACGAAAAGACATCGACATAACAGCTGGTGGTTCCATTATGAAGAAAACCGCAACCGAAGCTCACAAAATTATTGATAACACAGCCTACCACTCTCATGAGTGGCACCAAGAAAAAGATATCTTTCGTTCATCTAAAGCGGCTAGATCAGATTCTAGCCATGACTTTGATTCCGTTTCCGCAAAAATAGATGCTTTCGAGAGACGAATGGAAAAGATGAATAAAGATATTCACGCAATACGAATCAGTTGTGAGCAATGCGGTGGACCACACTTAATGAAAGATTGTCACATGAGCAAACGATGGAACAACGAGAGAATGTTTCCTACATGAACCAAAGGCCGGGAAATAATTATCAAAATAATTATCAACCTCCAAGGCCGAACTTTAATCGAAATCAAAACATTCTTTACAATCCAAATGGACCAAAAAATAACTCGTATAACCAACAAGGTCCGAATAGCCAACCAACTCAAAACAACACTTTCAATCAACAAAGACCTGGTTTGTATAAACCACCACAACAAACCGAAGAGAAAAAGTCAAATCTAGAAGAAATGATGGCAAAGCTAATGGAATCTCAAACATAATTTATTACATCTCAAACCCAAACAAATGAGAGGTTTGATCAGTCATTAAGAACTCAATAAGCTTCCATTTTGAATCTAGAAAAACACGTAGGTACTCTTGCTAGCATGATGAGTGAGTGGGAACAAGGAAAGCTACCGAGTAATACTGAAGTAAATCCTCGGAATGAGAATATTAATATGGTTTCAACGAATTCTGAAAAACCAGCATCAGAAGATGGGAAGGTTTTTGATGTGAGTAACAATGAAGAAGTTACAACACCACCACCACCCGAGTATGTAAAGTCAGTGGTGGCACTATACAGACCACCCATCCCGTTTCTAAGAAAAGGAGTTGAGTATGAGCAAGTAATAGGTAATAAAGTTTGTGATACCTCTGGAAAGAAGAAGAACAATAAGAAAGTGCAAAAAACAAAACCGTTAAAATAAACCCATGAAGACAGTTCCACCAAAACCTCCACCAAGGTTGGGTGATCTGGGTGAATTTATTGTTCCTTGTCTACTTAGCGATTGTGTCATGTATGATGCACTAGCAGATTTAGGTGCAAGTGTGAGTGTTATGCCTCTTTCATTATATAAGAGATTAGGAGTAGGTGAGTTAAGTCCAACAGAGATGAGTGTTCGACTCTTTGATCAAACCATTAGGCACCCAGTTAGAATTGCTAACAACCTACCCATTCAAGTGGGTAATTTAACCTTTTTAGTCGAATTTATTTTCATTGACATAGAAGAGTACTCAAACATTCCTCTAATTTTAGGTCGACCATTCTTAGCGTCCACCGGGGCGTTATTTGATGTAAGAAAGGGCAGAATGACACTTAGTAATAATGAAAAATCGATCACCTTTGTGAGTCGAAAGTCTAAATCTCCACCAACCAAAACCGTTGAACCAACAAAAACGATTGGTAAGAACCATTTTGTTTTACCAACTCCAACGGTAGTGCTTAACAATAATAAAACACCTAAGTGTGGGGAAAATGAAGTAACACCTAATGATGACCTAATAACAAAGAACCCCGTTGTTGATACAAAATTAAATGACTCCGTTATTAATAGTTCAATGAAGTAACTTATTAAACGGATTCGCGATGCTAGAACCAAGGGGAACTTTAAGTTATGTAACCGGTTAGTATCCAATCTATCTACTAGAGAAAAGGCGAAACTAGTTGAATTTGTGGATATTACACAGGAATCTGACCAATGGCTTAAAACAAAAGTCACAGATATGCAAGTTGATTATGGTCCAAGAGAAATTGACAATGAAGTTAACCACAATTTCGACACCACAGCTACCTAAGTGTGGGGAGATTCAAATGTTCTAAGAAATAATGCTGTCTAGGGTTAGTTGTTCTGTTCTCGTGTAGTTCCGAGAATGGAATTCGATTGGTCTTTTCCGCTAGCAGACACTAAAGAACTAGTTTTCTCCCCCCTTCTGATTTTTTTCAAATATTTTGTAGGTTTTATATGAAATTAATATGCTTTTTAAATTTAATTTTTGTGTGATTTAAAAAAAACAAAAATTACTTTATTTCATTAAGTTAAAAAAAAATGATTTCTAAAATTCATCGTAAGTTGAAGACTAGGTCATGGAACCGAAATTGCTTTACCCGAGGACGGGGCGACAAATTTTGTTATAATTATTTTTAATTTTATTGATCTAAAGTATACCAAAAAAAATAAAAAAAAAATTAAAAACTCAAAAATCTTTGCTTTTAAAACAATCGCTTTAAAAACGACAAATTTTAAATTTTGTCAAGGGACGGACTAGGTAAACATACCGAAACTACCTAAAGTAAAAGGAAACAAAATTTTAAAAATCAATCATTTAAATTGTTTTAATAAATAAAGGTTTTATATAATATATATATATATATATATATATATATATATATATATATATATATATATATATATATATATATATATATATATATATATATGTATGTATATGTTTGTAGTTTATCTTATGTACAAAATATGGTAAAACAGCGCACTTTCAAAGACTGACATTAAGTTCAGCAAAAGCTACTAATTTTAACGATAAGACGCAAAACATATGTGAAATTACAACAAAAGAAATAAACGATGAGGCGCGCCATCTATCATTCGACGAGCTTAGAAATTTCAAACTCGGTATTTTTAATCACTTTTCTACACCAATCACCCTCATGAATTTATAATTATAGTCTGATTTCATGCAAATGAGGGCATTGCATGATCTCAAGTGTGGGGAAGGGTTATAAATTCTCTCGGGTTTACACTTAGTTTAATTGCCAAATTTTGTGAAAATTTGAAAAATTTTCAATTAAATGAATTCAAAATCATGTTTATACATATTTATGAACGATAAAACTAAGTTGTAATACCGAATTTATTGTTACCCCAGAGAGAACATAAATGGAGAAACAACCCAAAACGTTAGAATTCATTTAAAATGGAATAGAGGAAAATAAAAAGGCAAAGAAAGGAAAATAAAAGCTAAGTGTGGGAAAAATTTACCAAGTTATTTAAAACACATATCACATATGTTTGTACAAGATTATTGCAGGTACTTTTGTTTTGAACGATTTTAACCAGTTTTACCTAATTTATTGTAATATATTTGAAAGAAAGATGGATCTGCACGATGAATCAATTACATCATTAAAAGGAAGTAAAGTCTTCCGAAAAAGACACGCGCTTCTTGATTTAGGTCAGGAAGTTGTCGTCCAGACAAGCTGTAGGTTGACGAAAAATCTAGAAAAGTCATCTCTAAAATCAGCAGGAAATCCACCGACCTCATCATCAAACAGGGTCGCCATGTGGTCAGACTTATCCTAACCATGAGAGGATCTGTCTCATAAAATGGGGAGGGCGTCGTGCAAATTAGCTTGATAAGACTAATGAATCAGACCCCCAGAAAGGATAATCTCCTTAAAGATTAAAAATCATCTTTTAAGCCTGATATTACTCAATCCTTGAGATTGACTTTAAAGATTGAGAATTACAAACTCAAGGAATTCGATGATATCTAAACTCGAGCTTGAACGAGAAAATATTTTGATCAAATTAAAACCGATTTGTTTTCTGAAAACCTATTTTCAATGCGTTCATTACCATTGAACGTAAAATCCTAAGAATTCACCGGAATTCATCAGGTCACCTGAACCAAATCGGGTGTCAACCGTAAGAACAGTGGTTGCATAGCATGGTCGAAGACAGGACCTTGTGCCAGACCAAAAATCTATAGGGTGATCTTTACTATTGCTCCTACAAAGGATAGTAATTGCATCCGACACGATATAGACCATAATCAAAAGCATCTCACGGGACATTGCCTTAACAGTTTCTTGTTCAACACTTTCCTTTACAACCGGACGGTAGTTTACCGAAAGGTAATATACGGAGCAAGTATACTGGACGTGTTGCTTTCCCAATACAAGGTTAGCAAGTGGGTGACACAAAACCATAAGTTTTGAGCTAAAATTTTCAAATCTGAAACCCACAAAACCCACAAAAACAATTTGCAAACACCGGTGAAGGGTTATTCCGGAAAACTTATCTAGGGTAAAAGCTAGATTTAATTTTCAAAAGATCAAATGTTTTCATAAAGATTCAATTTCCTTAAAGGATCTAAATTTTCATAGTCATGTGGGACTGTAAACCACATCGTTATTATCATTGTTCATACCGCCGTATAAAAATCACTGATGTACAAAGTGTGAAGAATAAAGAAGTGATTCTAGTATTTTTATTTCAAGACTATATTGCTTGAGGACAAGCAACGATCAAGTGTGAGAATATTTGATAATGCTAAAAACGAACATATATTTCATAGAATTATCCCTCAAGAAAGACAAGCTTTTAGTTGCAATTGTTCTATTTACAAGTGATATTGGTTTAAATAATAAAAGGTGAAGACAAAAGACAGATTCGACGAATTGAAGACGCAAATGACCAAAAAGCTCAAAAGTACAAAGTACAATCCAAGTGGTTCAAATTATTGATGAGAAACATCTAGAAATTACAAGAGTACAAGTCGCGAAACGCAAAGTACAAGATATTAAATTGTACGAAAGGACGTTCAAAAATCCGGAACCGGGACCAGAGTCAACTCTCAACGCTCAACGCAACGGACTAAAAATTACAAGTCAACTATGCACATGAATATAATATAATATATAATTAATTCTTAAAATTATATATATATTATATCATATATTAAAACCGTCGGCAAACAAGAAAACAAAATTTTGTGAGCTGGATCAGAGGGCCATGCGATCGCATGGCCTGGAAGCACAATTTCCATGCGATCGCATGGGGCCAAAAGTCAGGCCAAGTGCTATAAATTGCAAAGTTTTCAGTCGAGTTTGGTACATCTTTTTCTCTTCTCACTCTCACGTAATATATATATATATATATATATATATATATATATATATATATATATATATATATATATATATATATATATATATATATATATATATATATATATATATATATATATATATATATATATATATATTATACTTTTAATTTTAATTTTAATTTTAATTTTAATTTTAATAATAAGGGTATGTTAGCGAATGTTGTAAGGGTGTAAGTCGAAATTCTGTCCGTGTAACGCTATGCTATTATTAATCATTGTAAGTTATGTTCAACCTTTTTAAATTAATGTCTCGTAGCTAAGTTATTATTATGCTTATTTAAGCCGAAGTAATCGTGATGTTGGGCTAAAATATTAAAATTGGGTAATTGGGCTTTGTACCATAATTGGGGTTTGGACAAAAAACGACACTTGTGGAAATTAGACTATGGGCTATTAATGGGCTTTATATTTGTTTAATTAAATGATAGTTTGTTAATTTAATATAAAGATTTACAATTGGACGTACCTATAAATAATCATATACACTCGATCGGACACGATGGGCGGGATATTTATAAGTACTAATAATCTTTCATTTAACCGGACACAGGAATGGATTAATAGTCTATGGACTTATTAAAACAGGGGTGAATTATATACAAGGAAAATTGGTGTAATTATAGTTTAAGTCCCCAATTAGTTGGAATATTTGACTTCGGATATAAGGATAATTTGATGAGGATACTCGCACTTTATATTTATGACTGATGGACTGTTATGGACAAAAACTAGACGGACATATTGAATAATCCAGGACAAAGGACAATTAACCCATGGTAATAAACTAAAATCAACACGTCAAACATCATGATTACGGAAGTTTAAATAAGCATAATTCCTTTATTTCATATTTAATTGCACTTTTAATTATCGCACTTTTATTTACTGTCATTTTATTTAAATGCACTTTTAATTATCGTACTTTTTAATTATCGCAATTTTATTTAACGTCATTTTATTTATCGCATTTTTTATTGCAATTTCATTATCGTTATTTACTTTACGCTTAAAATTAAGTTATATTTATTTTTAATATTTTGCATTAGGTTTTAACTGCGACTTAAGTTTTAAAATCAACAAACCGGTCATTAAACGGTAAAAACCCCCTTTTTATAATAATAATACTACTTATATATATTTATATTTTTACAAATATAGTTTTTAAAAATATAGCGTTAAACTTGGCTAAGTTCCCTGTGGACGAACCGGACTTACTAAAAACTACACTACTGTACGATTAGGTACAGTGCCTATAAGTGTTGTAGCAAGGTTTAGGTATATCCACTCTATAAATAAATAAATAACTTGTGTAAAATTGTATCGTATTTAATAGTATTTCGTAGCAAAAATACTACTATTTTGTACCCCTTCGCTTTAACATCATACGCTATCACATCCAATGTCCTACGGGTCTCACTCAAGCGAGTTTAACGACCCAATTCCAACCCCCAAATGCCTACGCACAAAAGACTCGCACAGTAGAGTTAAGGCACAACACACTACACACACATTCTGCCGAGTGCAACTCAAAACCACAAATGTAAGCTGACCTCTCGCTACAAATATCTCCAACGGGGATTAAAGTTTAGCTAAGGCTTACATACACGATACATGCTATTACAAAATGAAAAACATAAGAATACCACACTAAAAGTACCTGAACATCTTCTCGCATCGCCCGTCACCGCTAGCTCGGGACTCTCCGCCTTGCGATGCCCTTCTTCGCGGCAATTGAAACACACAACGCCACTACTTCTCGATACCGGGCACTCCCAAAACTTGTGATCTCTTTCACCATAATTGAAACACTTAGACGCATTGGCACCCGACACTCCTTTCCCCACGCTACCCGTGCTCTCAATGCACTTTTAGCTTTCTTGCTCGGAGCGCCAAACGAGTTAACCCTTCTCTCACCTGAAGTATCAACAACCATTGTAGGAGCATACGATTCAAAACCCTTAGCTACGGAAAATAGCTTAGCAAAAGAGTCCAATTACCCAATGCTAATTTTTCCACACAAATCATCATTCAAAGTATTAAGAAATGCTCCATCAACAACCTATCGTTCCTCGTATATTCGGGACAAAATCGGGCCTTCGCCAAAAAGGTAGCCCTAAGAGTATTTAAGTCCATAGACCCTTGTCGCAAACTTTGCAACTCTTCACGCATCTGCGTCAAATCGGCTTGCGTCCGGAACTCCTCAAAGAATTCCTTCTTAAAATCATCCCACGATAACCCCATAAATGGTTCCTCACCAACTATATCGATCTTACTGTCCAACCAATGCTTCGCATTACCCCGAAACAAACTAGTAGCGAGTCTTGTTTTCTTATCAGGAGGGCATTCACTGGTACGAAAACACCCTTCGACATACAAGATCCAACCGGTACTTATCAAAGGATCAGGATCTCTGGCATACAAAGGAGGTTTAGTCATCATGAAGTTTGTGTAAGTAAACTTCCATCTGACTACATTACCTCGAAACCCATGATTAAGAGGAACATCCTCTCCACCTCCTTCAAATTGAGGTTTAGGAAACCTCTTCTCAAACTCCGCTTGAACAATCACACCCATTTGTTACATAAAATTTCGGTTACTTGTCCTTCAATCACCCCTTGAAAGACATCTTTAACTTCTCGGTAAAAACCAACTAATAGTGCTCCAAAGCGGCCCCAATCTTAGCCGTCAGCTCATCTTCACCACCTTACTTCCCGCATGAAGTCCCGCTTCTCTTCTTCATTCTAAAGAATGCAAAACTATTAAACAACAAAATGCAAATAAGCCATACGCACAACACCGCCCCATCTTGCTTAACACTCGACGTACTTCACTCGTTAGACACGATTTGCACTCGTAACAATGGTAGCTAGTCATTATTACGCGCACACGCCATCTCAACTCATTAGTACAACGACTATCTCGCTCGATGATATACACAAGCACAAACACAAATTCAACGCGATATAAGCACACACACGAAAAATATCACTATCCACCCACAATCCTAATTACACCTACACACTAAGGCACTAACCAATTCCCATTCCAACCCGTACTCCTACAAGTCCCTTAACAAATAAGTACACACAAAAGTCTAAGTCTAGGCACCTATCTCAAGTCGCCAAATCCCTTACACCATGCTCTGATACCACTTGAACAACCTAACCCGTTATTATACCGACCCATAATTTGTTTTTTTACTCTTATATAACGCATTAGTATTAATAACAACGACACCATTATTAGGTGTACAAAACATTTCCAATACTTGACAAGTTTAAGCCACTTTAATTTATACATTACACAAGTTAAGTGTCAAAATGGGCATAACAACCCAAGACTCGTTTAACATGACCAAAAACACTTTCGACGCAAAGCATTTAACTCCATCATAAGACCGAGCATGGTGATTGGGAATGCGCTACCCAATCCTACATCAAATCCAAAAGCTAAGTCTTCTAAAGCAACTCGCAATAATCCACTAGTTTCCGCGCTTACCTTTGCCACCTCTTCCATGCGAATCTATAAAAATATAAACAACGAGCGGGTAAGCTATAAAGCTTAGTGAGGATAAACATACTCTATACATACATATGCATAAAATGAATATGTATCACCAACACAAGTAATAAGCACATACTGTATCCTTGTATAACTAACAAAGCTATACATAACTGATAGGTCACTTGACACATGAATATCAATGAATGTAAAGATTAACCATTAAGATTGAGAGATAAAGTCAATCAGTCAAGATTGACTTCCACTGCTCTTTTGAAATCTCTACATAGCAGTGGCTAAACTTAGTGTTTCTAAGGAGCCTTGTATCCTTTATATAGCCCTCGTATAAAGGATCCTCCATAAGGCTAGGGAAACATGTTTTACTCTTTCTCGGGGTTCTAACAATCTCCCCCAGGAGTGAGACAAGTTTCCAAAAACTAACTCCCTCGTAAAACATACAACAATACAAAGAAAGAATCAACTATTGTTAACTAACTCCCCCCAGAATGATGCATGTCCGTTGATGAAGATCTTGAAATCTTCAAAACTTGATGTCATTGTTCTTTCAACGATCTTTGAGTTTGCACAGTGGAATGCGCAAGGTAGACATTCATCATTGCATCACTTTATGTTGTTGGAAAACCTTTGAAATCTTGGAATCTCCCCCTTCAAAGTACTTGTGTAAAGACCTCGACCTTATCCTCCCGGACGAAGTCTTCAACAGTTGATCCCATCGCGATGATCGACTCCAAGTAATATTCTTTAAATGAGCAAATGCACAGCGGAAGTCTTAATTTGCACCTGAGAATAAACATGCTTTAAAAAGTCAACATAAAGTTGGTGAGATATAGGTTTTGATACTAGCAGCGTTATAACTATGGACCACAAGATTTCATATTCATAAACATAATACACTCGCAAGTGTATGAAAAGCATTCCAAGCAGTGGGCACCCGGTAACTAGCCTTAACAAGAGTGTGTACCCCTGAGTTATAATAATATGTGCACCGAATCAAGTGCGTTCTGTTAACCTCGAAGTACTAAACACCCGTTCTTCTAGTTCAGTAGTGACTAGAACAACATCTGGGTGGGGGTGTAAAACCCGATAGATCTATCTTTAGGATTCGCGCCTACCAGTTCATAAACCAATAGTTAAAGTTACCAAGCTAGGGGATTTTTGATTCAAACCCATGTAGAACGTAATTTTAGTCACTTGTGTCCATAACGTAAATCATTTATAAAAAAAATAGCGCATGTATTCTCAGCCCAAAATATTTAGAGTTTAAAAGGGACTATATACTCACCTAATGTATTTTGTAGGAAAATACATATAACATCATTGAACACGTATAAGGTTGGCCTCGGATTCACGAACCTATATTAATTATAGATTTATTAACACATAATTGAAGTAAACTAATTTCACCTATTAATTATATAATACTTATATAATAAATGTTAATGTCTATTTAATATTTTATGTAATATAGTTATGTATAAAATAATTTTATATTTATTTAGAAATATTGTTAGCAATAATAAAAATGATAATTTAATAATAATGAAAATTTTAAAAAAAATTTAATAATAATAATAATAATAATGATTCAAATTCAAATTCTAATTTTAATTCTAATAATAATGATAATGATAATAATTAATAATAATAACAATAATAATAATATTAATAACATTAATGATAATAATAATAATAATAGAAGTTGAATTAAAAGTATATACCCATTTAAGTCTTTTCTTAAAAAGAAATGCCCACGAAGGGGCTCGAACCCGAGACCTCTTGAACACCCAACAATACCCACAATCACTCGTCCATTCCATTTTATCTTTTTAATTAACATCACCATTCGTCATCTAAAATCATCATCTTTATCAATACTAGTTTTTATCTCATCATCATCATTCTTTCATAATCATGATCATAATTATGATTATCATAACCTTATTATAACATAATCATGATCATAACATATTCATTATCATTACGACTCATGATCAACATCACCCTCGTTGGCATCATCTATTATTATAATCATCGATCATTATATAAACCTCGTCTTCGAACACAATAAACAACGATGGTTTCGAGTTGGGTACGTGGTGGTTCCCGTATAATCGTGGTGGCGGTTTAACTATGGTTAAGTGGGTTTGTGATGGCGTGAGGTGGCGTTTCGTGATGATAGAGATTAGGTGACCGTGATGGTGGTGAAAGAAGAAGAAAGGAAATACAAGGAAGGTGGTCTCGATAGTAAATTGGGACGATGATGATTGTAGTTCAACGAAGATGATGGTGGTCGTTTAGATGATGAGGGTTTCAATGGGTGATGACCGAAATTTAATGGTAAACAGAATCAAGAAAGAAGAAGGAAGATGAATAAGGTGATTCATGATTGTGAAGGTGATTCCTTTGGTTGTGGTTTGTTTTATAGAGAAAAATGGTTCGACAAGTTCCATCTTGTGAAAGAATAAGAGGAAGAAAAAAAAATGTATAAAACAAAATACAGCTGGATACTCTTATCTGATTTTTGGTTGTATACACTTGTTTTAATTGGCTAGAATCAATTTAGAGATAGAATCCAAAAATTAGCTACACAATGATAGACACATATAAGTAATTCTGTTTCCAAATCCATTTTACACGATGTATATGAATGATTTTTAATGATTAATAATTTAAATAGGAATGATACTGATTTCTAGTATACATCTACTTATTATTGCATATACATATATTATATATAGTTGTATATATCTATCTCTATATATGCATAACACTTATCTTTATATATTTATTGTAATAAGTTATAATTAATATTACTAATAAATATACTACAACAACAATACCCTTAATATTATATATAATAATAATACAATTTATAATGATATAATAGTAATAATAATATTACTAATGATAATGATAACAATTACAATAAATGTATAGAAATAATATTGTTAATAACAATAATACTAATTATACTAATATTATTAGTATTAAGGATGTTATTAATAGTAATAATGATATATTAGTTTATATATATTAACTTATTCATATAAAGTTTCAAATATATATATATATATATATATATATATATATATATATATGTAATTATATTTTACCTATTAAAATAATTTGCGACTTATAATATCCATAACTTCTATAAATAATAACATGCATATTTATTTACAACCAAATGTTCGTGAATCGTCATGCATGATCAAAGGGTAACTGATTATCCGAAAATAGATTTTAAACTTTCTAGACTCAACATTACAGGTTTTGCTTATCATGTCGGAATCATATAAAGATTTAGGTTCAAATTTGGTCGGAAATTTCCGGGTCGTTACAGTACCCACCCGTTAAAGAAATTTCGTCCTCGAAATTTGAGTGAGGTCGTCATGGCTAACAATAAAATTGTTTTTATGACGAATATGAATTGATAGAATAGAATTTTATTACTCTTGAGTATTAAGGATAAATTAATTCGATTATTCGAAGAGTACGAATGAAGTTATCACAAAAGAGTGAGATGAGTAAATAGTGTTTCGTCCAATCTTTTGACGTAGATAGGTTTGATTTCCGGAATTCAAGGGATTAAGGAAATCTTCTAATCAGAAAGAAAATGTATTCGCACGATTTATTAGTAAACTGTCGGAGTTACAGAAATATCAGGTAAATATTTCCGTGATATGCTTAAAGATTAAATAGAATGAAAGAGTCGTGTAACATGGCACATGATGATGGTACTGTGAATCATCACATTCCATTAGAAACTCAACATGACTTACTGTAATATAATGAAGTTGATCAAGTTTCATTATATTATACTAATTCATGCATCAGTTCCCAACACTGCTTCAGAACATTCCTATTTTAAACTCAGAGATTTCAGAATTTAGAAACTAATACAATTTCTTTTATGTTGTAACGCAGATGTTACTGAGAGATATATATTCTCAGATAGGAATACTTATGAAAATATCTTCAGAAATATTGAGGATATTTATAATGAAAAGGCACGATGATATTGTAAATCTTCTATCATTGATGGATAACGAGAAAGATTTGTCTGTGAAGGTTTAGAATAAGGAGTAAGGTATTTGCTAATGATTTCAACAGGTACGGAATCATTTGGATCCTTTGAAGTCAGGTTTAGTTTTCATGATTTGTTCACAGCCTCCTTCATACTTTGCTCAAACCTTTTTCCAGTTCTCAACCTTCTCTTTTTCGAAGTTTTACCAACACACTGTACTTTATCATCACATTTTTGACCTTTTAAGTTGTTTACAGTTTTTGCTGCTTCATCAGCATTTTGAAAACTAGTTCATGGTCCAGGGTGTTTTTCAGAAACTTCACATTCGAAATATGTAACTCTTAGGGATAGACGTTTTCAGTATAACTGGAGAAGTGCTACAAGATTTTCAAAATACTAATTGCGGATTCTGCCAAAGAGATAACGAGCTGCTGATATATCTGCTAATGATGTTGTGAAATATAAAAGGTTCTCTGGTAACGACGGCGAATGGTCAAGGTATAATTATCGAGGTTATAATAGGAGTAGTCTCACTGAGAAGTCGAAGTGGAGCTGTAACAAAATTAGCTTCTTGAAAAAGGAATTGTAGGGTTGTTTTTGCTAAATAATGGCAAAGGATTCAACACGGTATGTGTTAAATTATGAATTTGGATTCGAGAGTTTTTCAGGTGCATAAATCTTTTCTTTCGTAGATGAAGTGCGGTTGGTTCATCTTTCCGATCGAGGTGTTTTCAAGAATCATGAAAGATTTGAACGCGAATTGTAATTGTCGAGATACAAATGAGGTTTAGGATTAAATCAAGTGGCAAGCTTGAAGAATTATTTAGTTTCATATGTTATAATCAATATTTTAATTTAATTAATTTTAATTGTCCAAAGTTAGCAGTCCAATAGTCCGATGGTTCAATGATTCATATATAATTTAATATATAATATTCGAATTAAATAATACGTATCGTGACCCGTGTACCGGTCTCGGTGTCGATCACAACTCAAAGTATATATATATTTTGGAATCAACTCCGACCCTGTATAGCCAACTCCCACCTTCACATATAGAGTGTCTACGGTTGTTCCGAAATATATATATAGATGGGTCGATATGATAAGTCGAAACCTTGCATACGTGTCCCGTTATTTAAAGTGCGTAAAAGTAAATAACAGAAATTAAATGACGATAAATAAAATTGCGAGAATGTAAATTGCGATAAATTAAATGTTAATCAGTTAGCTGGGAACAGTTAGCCGGAACAGTTAGCGTGAAATCCTATCACAATTCCAATTAATTAATTCGTTTGTTTCTAACACTTTTTATTTTTGTCCAATGTTTTCTTCGTTATGCCACTTGTTGGATTCTGATAGGTCAAAATCCAAATATGAAATTTGAATAGAAATGGTTATTCTGTGGTGAACGGATACGTATATCGATAGTTGTAAGTAGGATAGTAAATGATCGTTGAATCAGATTCGAAGAATGTACAGTGTAACTTATTAATGTGAATTCTAAATATTCCTCGGGTACTACCCACCCGTTAAAATATTTTCATCATTAACAGTTTGTACAAAAGAATTTTTAATTACAATCTTTATGAAAATATACTTGCATATATATTTTCATCGGATATAATCATGGATTTAATGAGTCAAAAACTCATCTGATTTACCGTTAATACTAGATTACATAATCTCTAAAACATTAGGGATTACATAATCGTCATGTCGAACAAGATAAATGAGGTAGAACGATACGTAAAGCGAAGATAATTGATGTAGAACGATAGGTAGAACGAAGATAAAGTTGATAGAACGATACGTAAAACGATGATTAGACTCGAGGTACAGAATGAGATGTTGAGGCAGGTGATGTTGAAACTTGGGTTGTTGGTGGTACTGGTGTTGATGTTGGTGCCGGTGATGTTGCTGGAGCTGTTAAGTTTTGCACCATATTCTCCAAAACTACTACTCGAGCGCGAAGTTTGTTGACTTCTTCTACTAACCCTGGCCGGTTATTAGTGTGAGATGGAGGTTGGATATCTTCTCTGGTTCCGTTAATGGTAGCCTCAAGATGAAAAATTCTTGCAACGAGGGTATAAACAGTATTGCGAACAGGTTCGCCGGTGAGCGGGTCGAGTACTCCGACATTAGGCGGTAGATTCGGCTCATGATATGGAGTACCTTCTTCATTTCTCCATAAAGTAAGTATTTCGCGAACCCATCCCCACTTTCTAAAGAAATCTCGGTAGTTGATCGGTTGATGCGCTCCCGTCACACTATCTTCGGAGTCAGAGGAACTTTGTCGATTCGTGGAGGCCATCGTACGCGATCACAGAAAGATTTTTGGTATGAAAAGCTTAGTGAGAGCAATGAGAGTTGGATGGTATACTCAATGCATAATATGCATAAATATATATAGTACCAGGATCCCTTAAATTACGGAGAAATTTTCGGAAGATATCAGGCAAAGTTTACCGTAATAAATACGCTAAGATATGAATTTTGTCTATACACTATCGATGCACTAAATGCAGTAAGACGTGTCTAGACCAAATAATGATAAGCAGACAATTCCTTAAGGATAATAAGCAGATGGTTTCCGACTAGATATGATAAGCAAAACTTTTGACATGTAAACACGGTCGAAGTCCAGACTCACTAATGTATCCTAACAACTATCAGTTAGACACACTAATGGGAGACCTGGTTCGCTAAGACCAACGCTCTGATACCACCTGTAAAGACCTCGACCTTATCCTCCCGAACGAAGTCTTCAACAGTTGATCCCATCGCGATGATCGACTCCAAGTAATATTCTTTAAATGAGCAAATGCACAGCGGAAGTCTTAATTTGCACCTGAGAATAAACATGCTTTAAAAAGTCAACATAAAGTTGGTGAGATATAGGTTTTGATACTAGCAGCGTTATAACTATGGACCACAAGATTTCATATTCATAAACATAATACACTCGCAAGTGTATGAAAAGCATTCCAAGCAGTGGGCACCCGGTAACTAGCCTTAACAAGAGTGTGTACCCCTGAGTTATAATAATATGTGCACCGAATCAAGTGCGTTCCGTTAACCTCGAAGTACTAAACACCCGTTCTTCTAGTTCAGTAGTGACTAGAACAACATCTGGGTGGGGGTGTAAAACCCGATAGATCTATCTTTAGGATTCGCGCCTACCAGTTCATAAACCAATAGTTAAAGTTACCAAGCTAGGGGATTTTTGTTTCAAACCCATGTAGAACGTAATTTTAGTCACTTGTGTCCATAACGTAAATCATTTATAAAAAAAATAGCGCATGTATTCTCAGCCCAAAATATTTAGAGTTTAAAAGAGACTATATACTCACCTAATGTATTTTGTAGGAAAATACATATAACATCATTGAACACGTATAAGGTTGGCCTCGGATTCACGAACCTATATTAATTATAGATTTATTAACACATAATTGAAGTAAACTAATTTCACCTATTAATTATATAATACTTATATAATAAATGTTAATGTCTATTTAATATTTTATGTAATATAGTTATGTATAAAATAATTTTATATTTATTTAGAAATATTGTTAGCAATAATAAAAATGATAATTTAATAATAATGAAAATTTAAAAAAAAATTTAATAATAATAATGATTCAAATTCAAATTCTAATTTTAATTCTAATAATAATGATAATGATAATAATTAATAATAATAACAATAATAATAATATTAATAACATTAATGATAATAATAATAATAATAATAGAAGTTGAATTAAAAGTATATACCCATTTAAGTCTTTTCTTAAAAAGAAATGCCCACGAAGGGGCTCGAACCCGAGACCTCTTGAACACCCAACAATACCCACAATCACTCGTCCATTCCATTTTATCTTTTTAATTAACATCACCATTCGTCATCTAAAATCATCATCTTTATCAATACTAGTTTTTATCTCATCATCATCATTCTTTCATAATCATGATCATAATTATGATTATCATAACCTTATTATAACATAATCATGATCATAACATATTCATTATCATTACGACTCATGATCAACATCACCCTCGTTGGCATCATCTATTATTATAATCATCGATCATTATATAAACCTCGTCTTCGAACACAATAAACAACGATGGTTTCGAGTTGGGTACGTGGTGGTTCCCGTATAATCGTGGTGGCGGTTTAACTATGGTTAAGTGGGTTTGTGATGGCGTGAGGTGGCGTTTCGTGATGATAGAGATTAGGTGACCGTGATGGTGGTGAAAGAAGAAGAAAGGAAATAAAAGGAAGGTGGTCTCGATAGTAAATTGGGACGATGATGATTGTAGTTCAACAAAGATGATGGTGGTCGTTTAGATGATGAGGGTTTCAATGGGTGATGACCGAAATTTAATGGTAAACAGAATCAAGAAAGAAGAAGGAAGATGAATAAGGTGATTCATGATTGTGAAGGTGACTCCTTTGGTTGTGGTTTGTTTTATAGAGAAAAATGGTTCGACAAGTTCCATCTTGTGAAAGAATAAGAGGAAGAAAAAAAATGTATAAAACAAAATACAGCTGGATACTCTTATCTGATTTTTGGTTGTATACACTTGTTTTAATTGGCTAGAATCAATTTAGAGATAGAATCCAAAAATTAGCTACACAATGATAGAAACATATAAGTAATTCTGTTTCCAAATCCATTTTACACAATGTATATGAATGATTTTTAATGATTAATAATTTAAATAGGAATGATACTGATTTCTAGTATACATCTACTTATTATTGCGTATACATATATTATATATAGTTGTATATATCTATCTCTATATATGCATAACACTTATCTTTATATATTTATTGTAATAAGTTATAATTAATATTACTAATAAATATACTACAACAACAATACCCTTAATATTATATATAATAATAATACAATTTATAATGATATAATAGTAATAATAATATTACTAATGATAATGATAACAATTACAATAAATGTATAGAAATAATATTGTTAATAACAATAATACTAATTATACTAATATTATTAGTATTAAGGATGTTATTAATAGTAATAATGATATATTAGTTTATATATATCAACTTATTCATATAAAGTTTCAAATATATATATATATATATATATATATATATATATATATATATATATATATATATATATATATATATATATATATATATATATATATGTAATTATATTTTACCTATTAAAATAATTTGCGACTTATAATATCCATAACTTCTATAAATAATAACATGCATATTTATTTACAACCAAATGTTCGTGAATCGTCATGCATGATCAAAGGGTAACTGATTATCTGAAAATAGATTTCAAACTTTCTAGACTCAACATTACAGGTTTTGCTTATCATGTCGGAATCATATAAAGATTTAGGTTCAAATTTGGTCGGAAATTTCCGGGTCGTTACAACTTGGGCTTTCCTACATGAACTAAGAACGATCTTGAAACAAGCATCTTCTAACTTAGCACGATTATCGAATAATTGCTAAAGTCCCGAATTTTGACTAAACCCCAATGAAGAAAGATCTTCTTCGAAATCACTTAGCTCCCCCCAACACTTGCCTTGATTAATAAGCTCGAAAAACTTGAGAAACTCCCCCGGAATGTATGGGGCATACGACCAATCAAGTGTGTACTCATCACATCTATGATAGCCTCATTCATTCATATATTGCCGGTATCAATATAGTTAGCTTTGATTGTTGGCTCCTTCGAAGTTCCTAATGTCTCCAATACTCCCCCAAGGATGTGGAAGTCCTTTTCGTTTTCCTTTGCTCACTCGTCAAATGAGTATTACTTCGATTTTGTCTTTGAAGTCCGAGTCCCATACCGTACATGTATGGAATTCACACACACATCAACCATATACATATCTCCCCCACAATGATGCTTGCATGAAGAAAAAGCTTCATTGTTTAAATTGGTTGATGTGTTTGGTAAATCTCCAAAATATCATAAATAACGCGTATGAGAAAAGTCGTGTGAATTCGAGCCTCGAAAATAGTGAAATAATGCTTTGGAAGTCTAGATTCGGTAAAGGAGGGTCCATGAAAATTCTGATAAACTGCAGGGTCTAAAACTGTCAAAAATGCTGTCAGATTCGGTAAACGGACTGATATTGCAAAATTTTGTAACTTGTCAGGGACTTAAGGTGGATTTCATTAAACTTTCATGTCATATTCGGTAGGCCTAAAGTACATAAGGTAGACCTTTTTTGGACTGGAGAAATGAAGTAGCCCATTAAGACTCGGTACCAGCCCACAAACAATACCGAATTTAGTGGAAAATCGAATCAGGCATCTGAATCAATACCGAATCATCCATACCGAATCGAGAACCGAGAATTGCCATACCGAATGTGATTCAACACATATACCGAACCATGTAATAAACTAAATCATCATCAAAGTAACTAGATATACCGAATCTGTTCTTGAGTGTCAATCGGAACCACCACATAATTTGAAAAATCATATAATCCATTAAATTGAAGGCTGAAATCGATTTGCAGGTACTCCATAAGTAGCAATGATAATAGTTTATGAAGATTAAGGACCAAAAACGTCAACAAATTTTCATAATCGATGATGAATCAGATGAACCATGACCGAGAACCATAAATGAACTTGAAAATTGATTTCATGATGTGGTCACTGTTAAGCCTCGATTCCTTCACCAAAAATGTTTCAAATGATGTGTCTAACACTTGTCAATCAACAATCAAACATGAAATCAATAGAATCGATTCAATTGATTCATTGACCGGAGATGAACAATCGTTGACTTTGAGAATTCAGATTATATGTTGTTTCTCCATTCGATTTAACAGTTCACGAAGCAAAAATAAATTGTGAGGAATTCAAAACAGTTTTCAGATCAAAAAAATGATTGAGTAAATCGCTCCAAAGTCATCGATCCTCATGTTTTCGGAAAACGAAGAACACGATTTCAAATTCAGTGAAACTGTTGATGTAATTCGAATCTAAAGATTTGCAAGTGTTCGGTTTAGAATAATGATCATGAATTCGATAGCGATTTGTGTTTACGTTCATGAATTAATGATTTGAATATTTGAGATGGATGATGCTTGCGTACTGTAGCATCTAACATGAATCTGTGAATTTTATTTTTGAGATTTAATTGTTGTTGTAATATGAGAAGGTTATGTGTTTGTTTGTGATATGAATAAGTGATTTGGATAATTTTCGATTTAGATTCGGTAAATGAGATTTGGTATCGAATGAATTTCATTTAGTTGTGTTCTGGTGAGATTCGGTATCGAAATTTTTTTTGAAAATTTTTCGAAAATTCTTTGAAGATCTTCATATCTTCATGATGAAGGTGATGAAGATTTGAAGATTTGAGGTTGAAGGTTTGAAGATGAATGTGTTTTGTGTTTGAAGGTTTGAAGGTGGAGGGAAAACATTCATGAATATTCATAAGGATCTCGTTCATGTGATGAAGGACTAAGCTCTAATACCAATTGATATGTCACTTGACACATGAATATGAAGATTAACCATTAAGATTGAGAGAGAAATTCAATCAGTCAAGATTGACTTCCTTGGCTCTCTTGAAATCCCTACATAACAGTGGCTAAACTTAGTGTTTCTAGGGTGCCTTGTATCCTTTACATAGCCCTCGTATAAATGATCCTCCATAAGGCTAGGGAAACACGTTTTACTCTTTCTCGGGGTTCTAACAATAACGTACCACTAAGTCAATCCGCAAGATTAGCTATAACACAATAATATATAGATATACACAATACCCAAAACCCCAAGGTTTCCGTTAACCTTAAACGCATGAAAGTTGGTCGAAAACTCACGCGATACACTACTTCAAACCACACGACAACAGATATGTCCGAACTACACTAGATATTGTTAATCCGAACTACATGAGATTCACTAGTGAAGCCGAACTACACAAGAATCACTACGCTAATCCGCAACAATGACAATGGGAACGTCCGAACTACACGCGACTTTGTGAATTCGAACTACACGAGATTCACTAGTGAAGCCGAACTACACGAGAATCACTACCCAAATCACCTCAACAACAACGTGATTGACCTACTTGTCAGTGTGAATCCGAAACTCACGAGATTCACTACCCCAAGGGTGGTAACCCAAACTCACAAACGTGCCAAGTAGAACCAAAGTCACGAGGTCCATCATCCCACACACATGTAAAGTGAACCCGAACGCACAAGGATCACTCTACCCCACCCGCACCCATCCTATGCATACATATGCATATAATATATTTACACTCACCTTAGCTGTAACGACCTGGCTTTTTCAACTTGCTTTCGTGCTTTGTGCTTTCACGAAACTGCGTATTTATGCGGATTAAGCTAGTTTATGCTCTGGGATCTTTAATCATGATTAATTACTCTTGTTAATGTCTTACTACATGTTATTAAGTGTGTAATCACTTAACTTGATCCCCGAATGCTTTTACGACCGTTGGTGTCACTTATCGTTTTAAACGAGATACGTACTTGGTACACGTTAAACTTTTGTCGTAATTGGAATATTATGACTGCGTAAACTTGATTGTTATTTATTATAACAATTACTTGGCTTAAGAGCTTATTTAATTAAGCTTAGTGTTTACTAATGCTTACTAGTTACCTTAATGGACTTAACACCGTAATTGACTTTCCATGGCCCGACTCGTCTTTGTGACACACGTACTTTTCATGAATAATACTTAGAATATTATTTACATTCATGATTAATTATTATTAATCATTTTTAATTCACTAATGTTACTAGTTAATTACTTGGGCTTTAATTATTTAATTGTTGCATACTTACATGGACTCATGTTAATGGACTTGGAAGCCCACCATACTTTTCTTAATGGACTACTAGTTAGCCCAACATTATGCTAATGACTTATTAAGTATTAAATTTAGATTATTTAGTGAATGAAGAGACTTGTCACAAGCATGCTTGCACCAAGCTCCCATGTAATTTAACTTTAAACCATTTTGAGCTTACACCATCTCCCCATGCATGAAAGTTGAGTTTTTGACTTTCCCATTTGTTGCCAAAAATCCGTAGGCCTTTACATGGGTGGGAGGGAGTTCATTTTTTCATTTTTATTTGTTACTTATACACTAGTTTGAACCTCACTTTTACACACACATACTTACACTCATTTTCTCTCAACTTTCTCTCCAAAAATTGTAAGCATTATATCTTTTCTTTCTTCCTTTTTCCTTGGAAGAAAACCGAAATTCATCATCATCATTTACTAGTTTGTAGTTACTTGTTGTTTGTTGTTGTTAAAGATCAAGTTCTATAACTTGTATCTTCATGTAATCTTGCTTTCTTCCATCTTTTTTTTGATGAAGAACCAAGAACAAGAATCTAAACTTGTTAGTTTATGGTTCTACACTTAAATATTTTAAAGATTTAAAGTTCATAAGTTTCATTACCATACTTGTGTTCATGTTTTGTATACTTAAATCCTAAGATCCAAACCTTGATTTGAATCTTCTTAAGTATGAAACAAACATGAACATAATACTTGTAACTTTAATTTGTTTCTTCATTTTATTTATTTAAAGTTGTGATGTTGTTATTTTGGTCAAGTATTACTAGTTAATCTTGATCTCATATTTCTTGAAACTACTTTTGTAAGTTCAAGAACATGAAAGTAAAACTTTTTAATTATAACTTTGTACACTTATGTTAGATCCAGACTTTTGGGTCTAGGATCTTCAAGAGCTAACTAAGAACTATGTTCTACAACTTAAGATCTTGTTTATTTACGTTTACTTTCAAGTTTGTAGCTTAATATTTCTTTTATAACTCATGTATTTGATGGATCTAAGATCTCGATGTAACTTTGGTTCATCAAACTACTTACAACTCTTAAGTGAGTTGTGCTACATATGTTAGACTAAAACTAGTGTCATGATGGTCAAAACTTGGTAAAGATGATGTAAACACATCAAAGAGTTGTACACTTGAAGCTATACGCATCAAGGATGAGAACCGTGATGAGCATCAAACACCAAGAACCCACCAGAACACTTTGTTTACTGTTTTCTGGGTCTGACCAGACCACCTGTGCTACTGAAAAGTTAATTTTCAGCTATATCGGTTCGATTAGATGATTTTCCGTTTAGACCTCATCTTAATCCGAGTTACGGTTTAGGATCTATGGCCTCCCGAAAGTCACTACACCCTATTAACGTTATGCTGAAATTTCTGACCTACCCGCACTTAAACTGTCACCACGGTCAAACGAAGACGAGTTTGGTTCTGAAAATTGGTCAGTACCTAGGGGACTCATATACGGAGCCATGGCCACTGGTCTCACCTCATTTGAGTTTGTATAGAGGCCGTGACATCTGAACGAAGTCCGCCTTTGTTTTAAACCCTTTTCTTGAATGAAACTTACTCTATACTTTTGTTTGATGATGAATGATGATGATACTTAAGAGATAATTTACATACTTTTAAACCTTTGGGACAATTTACTGACTTAGTAACTTTTGACTTAGGTTGAGGACCTTTCGGACCAACTACTTGCTTACTTATCTCGAATCAACTTAACTACTTTACACTGTGAGTTATAGCATCCTTTTTACTTTAACTATTTTGGGACTGAGAATACATGCGCATTTTACATTTTACATACTAGGCACGAGTACTTAAACTTATTATATGTGTGAGTTATACAACGGCATAAACTTTCCCCTTAGCTCGGTAACGTTTAGTCATTGGTCTTTGAACCGGTAAACGCGAATCTTAGATATGGATCCATAGGGTTTGACATCCCCACTCGGGCTAGTCGCGCTAGCATTTAACGGGTGTTTAATACTTCGTGAACATACGCACACGTCAAGTGTACTTTTAGGGGGTATTGTTATTACGTTAAGTTAGTTACCGGGTGCCCAAGGATAAGAACAAACTACCGGGTGCCCAAGGGTATTGTTATTACGTTAAGTTGAATTACTGATTTAAACTGCTGGTTGAATCACTGAAATCTCGTGGCCTACATTACATTACTGATTAAGAACAAACTATAGCTCACCAACATTCGTGTTGACTTTTTAAGCATGTATTTCTCAGGTGCTTAGACGTTGTTGCTTCCGCTGTTAGACTTGTTGTCTTGGTGTTACAGACTTTATGTGTTAGATTTCCGCTGCATTACTTAGAGATGTCTCAATCATGGAACTTTTATTTTACATTCGTAACTTACGTTATTTTCAAACAATGGCTTTGTAATGACCTTTGGGTCACGTACTTATGTTTATGCTTCTATTCATAGGAAGCACGTTATCTTTTGTAAAACGCTATATTTTCATGAATGCTAAACTGGTTTTCAAACAGCATATAGTGTTTGACCTTGTTGTTGATGATCCGTACACGATGGTTTTGTACGGGGCTTCACATTAGCGACTTGATGAATTCAACCGAATAATCCGCAACTCATCAATAGAATGTACTTATTCCATTTAACACATGACAAACTACACATTTAGGGTGGATTACAAACTAACCCAAATTGACACTCAGTGAAATTTTAACCCAATTGCACTTCCAGAACAACCAATGCCCAAACTAACCAATAATCACTTAACGCTAGTGAAATGATCCTATAACGCCAATTAATCCAAAACGTAACTATTAAATACTTGCCCTCCCCAAATTTAACCCATTTCAAAATTAGTCTTCCAAACACACTCTTATAAATTCAAACATCACCTTCATCACTAGTTTACACACCTACTAGTAATTACCACTAACATTTAGACCTAAACAAGCTCTATTAGTCTTCTAAACCAAAACCCACCTACTAGCAACAACAAACTCACTTCATGAGCATCAATGGGTTTCTCATCAGTTCAAACTCAAACCCTAACTTTGGATATCAATTTAACAAATGAAATTTGGAGTTAGAAGTTACCACCACTACTAAAATGTAGCTAGGAACGAGGTGAACAACTTTAACACTAGCACTTTCGTGAGATTCCCATTTCTCCTTCTCCAAACCAAGCTTTCTCACACTCAGTATCTCTCCCTCTCTCTCTATAAGAATAGATGGGAGTGTTTTGTGTGGGTGAAAACGAGGCTTGAAAGAGCCTTGGTGAAACGACTCCAAACTGTTTAATTAAAAACCAACTAAAATATATTTTTTTTAAACAGGAGCGGCGCACCATCCACAGGTGAGGCGCTTTTGTGACACAAGAACGGCGCTCCTATTTCTAAAAGCGGTGTTCCTGTCGACTGACCAAAAAGACTACAACTTACTGACGAAAAGCGGCGCTTTTACCCCCAAAAGTGGTGCTCTTGAACCTGAACATGTGTAGTTTCAAAATTTATAAGAGTAAACCAACCCATTAAATCCAATTCCAAGTCTAACAATTTAGTAACCCAAATACAAGTTTAATATGACTCAAAATACACTTGTTCACAATTTAAGTACCCCATAATCATAACGATTCATTAGTTTGTAACAAAACAACCCATTTACAAATTTAAAGCGTCAACCTCGACCCAGTTGAGTTTAATTTCCAAACAAACTACGAGCAAGATGTTTGGGGAAAAACTACCCAATCCTTGGTTGAATCTAAAAGAAATTCAAGCAAGCAACAAAAGGGGAAATGAGCTCTAGAAAGATGAGAGGATTGTGTGGGTGAGGATAAGGTTGAAATGAGCTCCAATCTGCCATTTTGTGGCTTAAAACCCATCCCCAAGTGAAAGAACCAATTTTCCCCTCATTTAACTCTTCAAAATTACAAACAGCACCCAATCTGGACTAAAAGTGGTGCTGCTAGCCCAAAATCAGTGCTCCTATAGCCTTTCAGCTCAACATTAGAAATTAAAAATGTCTGGGCTTGAATTATGGTCATCTGGGCTTTTAATTTGCCTCAATCCGAGTTCGTATGAGGAAGTTATGACCAAATTGGTGAAGGTGCGCATAACCTCTCTTTACACGCTCCATTCTCTACATTCCCAACACCCGACACCTCAAACATTATATTATTAATAAAATAATATACTTCATCATTTAAATACCTCTCGGGACATTCGCGCTACGAAAAACAGAGTGTTACAACTCTCCCCCACTTGAACTCGATCACGTCCCCGTGATCCTCGTTACTTAACAATCCGGACTCGCACTCTATTGTCCTTCGACATATATCCAAACCCGATGTCCACAACATTACCTGTTAATCCGAAGATTTCGTATAAGTCCATTACGTAACTTTTCACGATAAGTTTTCTTTCCCAATTAAATCCTCATCCGCGATTTATCAATTCCATGAATCCGAGCACTAAAACTCGCTTCATTCCCAAACAGAAACGAACTCATGCCTCAAACACCCGACATATACTATCTAACATTCCAAATTTTATACCGAGCTAGCAATTCCTTTAGCGTATCCTTATCATGTACATTGCTAAAGTAACAACACACCAATAATATGGCCAACAAACAACACAATGGAGCTGACAAAAAGTGAATCCTCACGATTGGATACCACTTGCCCCACATTCTCACGCGTACGTGGCCGACAAAAAGTGGTAGATCAAACGTTAACCACTTACCACTATGCAACAAGAGGCCGACAAAAGTGCATCCTTACGGATAACACTTACCTCTCTTCACAAATGGCTGAAGAAAAGCGAATCCTAACGGAATGCTTGCCACAACTCGATAAGTAGCCACAAAAAGTGAATCCTACGGGTAGCACTTGCTACTTACCACCCCTCACCCGTGGGCAACGAAAAGTGAATCCTCACAATTGGATAACACTTGCCACAATACTTGCAAGAAAGCTAAGTATATACGCATACTTAGAATCATTCCACTCGACTTGAAATCCCCGCACACGAGTTACATGCACTGTTATCACGACCTAACAAGAAATCATCTATATCACTCATAGGCACAATACAACAATCCTCTAAAGAAAATTTGGTGCACTCATCCCTCATCCAAGGGACCTCACTTTGCTTGTCAACCTCGTCCATTTATCTCTTAATAAGCTTAACCACATTACCACCTCGAGGAGTAATTTACATCCAAACCAATAAATACAATTTATCCCAAATTGTACTCTACCACAAACCGACCAACCTAGGTCCCAACACTAATTCTAATTTTACCACGAGCACCATCCGAGATTCTGCACTAGAACCTCTTCGTGCAGGAGTGTAACTCCCCCACTTGTTCCATAACCACATCGCCATGGTATTACTATCCCGCGAACTTCACCACTCTCCAGTATATGCGACTAATTTCCCTATTGGTCGTGGTCCTCGAATTCTTAAGAATTCATTTCAGTAACTAAAAGTTGACTCTCACGGTCACTCGTTGGCATCATTTAAGCAACGAGATAAAGCAAACACATTACACATCTTGTACATCAATACAACGCTACCCGAAAGGTAGACTTTTCTATCATTTGGGTTCACCCGACCCATCACAACATTTTGCTCCAACCTTGAGCATACGAAGGAATTCAACCTATCCTTCATCACTTCAAACGAAGAGTTCACCACAAATTACACAAGCTTTATTCTTGTAATCATCCAATTTCCATCGCTTGTCACTTCTACAAAGTCACACAGACACCTAAGGGTTTCTCACCGGCACCCTAAGTACAATGCAACCACAAAATCGTCAGAGTCGAATATTACGCTCGCAGATATGAAAGAGGCACCCTGACATCGTATCAGATAGACTCCACTACCAACATTCATCGAGACTAAAAGGCTCGACTTTGAGGGTTCTATTCGTCCGATGTCACCCATCCCACCTCTAAAGTGACTTTAAATCAAATATGTCCGACGAATCTTATGGTTCATCAATTTTTGACATAAAAGCGACTACGCTCTACCAAACAACACCAAAGCCTATTCCCATGACTTGGTAAAAATCTTTTACTCAACGCTAAGGAATGCTTGGTAGCACTAAGTCTTACGCCCTTCGTTCGTCAACCCAACCATCATCATAGGGTAATTCCATAAGGAATGCTACCCTTCATTACACTACGCAATAACACAATGCATCAACCAAAATCACAAGTACTTTTCAATAGGGTAATCAAAAAGTAACGAAAACATCATTGCTAGGTTCTCACGCATCGTCACTAATCGCCACATAGTTTCGCACCCTGGCATCACCAACCAAATCCGGACACTCCGACTTTCGGTGTCCAACCTTCCGACAATTAAAACATGTAACCTTGTTAGAAGTCGCATTCGTATATTCACCCGACAAATGACCCCGCTATCCGCAATTATAACACGTGGGTATAAAACCACCTGTACCACTCTTCTTCACGCTTCCGGCACCCCAGAAGTACTCTTACTTTTCTTGTTCGAATGAATCGTAGCTTAGAACTTTTGCTTACTAACATCGAAACCACATTGCTTCGGGACAAGTGTCTCGAAACCTTTTGCCACTTCAAACAACCTCTCAAAAGAGTTCACCGACCCTCTACTAATTTTTTTATTCAATTCATCATTCAAGGCTCGATAAAAGTCTTCCATCAACATATAATCGTTCCCGACATACTCCGGGCAAAATTGGGCCTTTGATAAAAAGGTGGACTTGAGAGTGTTCAAATCTATTGACCCTTGCCTCAACGCACGCAACTCATCTTTAAGCCTCGAAAGATCGACTGGAGTTCGGTATTCCTTGAAGAACTCCGACTTGAACTCATCCCAAGTCAAACTCATACTTTGTTCCTCAAAATAAACTCGAATTTTCGCATCCCACCATAGCTTTGCATCGCCCCACAACATACTACTATCGTACCTCGTTTATTTATCAAGAACACTCACTTGTTTGAAAATCCCCTTCAATATCGGAGATCCAACGAGTACTTTTAAGCGAATCTCTCTCACCATCAAATGTGGGAGGTTAGGATAATTTAAAGTTCTTATAAAGAAAATCCCTTCTTCCAACATCACCCACATCGCCCTCCACGTTCACGTTGTGAGGCTTAAGAAAGCTCTTCTCTAACTCTTCGTGAACAATAGCACTCGCTTTTTCATTTACCATGTCGGTTATTTGTTCCTTGACCGAATCTTGAAATACCTTCTTGACGTTTTCGAGAAAAGCCGCAAAATGGCGATCCATGATGGTCTCTACCTTGGCCGTGAAATCATTCTCGTCACTTTTGGTCTTCGTTATCATGTCCGTTCGTTGTCTTCATTCAAAGAAATGAACTTGATTAGGAACGTAACACAAGTAAATCACATACACCGCCACGATCTATATTTACACTTATATATATATATATATATATATATATATATATATCACCATCCGTGCACCTCATCAAGTTCAAACTTGTTGTACATCACTCGCTTGACTTGGTTTGCAACCGTAATAATGGTCGCGAATCATTATTACGCTCACATACCATGCCGAGCTCATAAGTACAACAACCATCTCGCTAGATGTTCAACACAAAACAACATGGTTAGTAACAACATAATCAACACGTAGCTAGTTCACCTACTCTCTAAGGCACTAACTAAAACGCGAACAGACCCGTAATCCTACAAGTCCCGCATAATAGCAGACACAAAAAGTCTAAGTCTAGGCGCCTATCTCAAGTCACCTAAAATCCCTTAGACCATGCTCTGATACCACTAGAAACGACTCCAAACCGTTTAATTAAAAACCGACTAAAAATTATTTTTTTTAAATAGGAGCGGCTCACCAACCACTGGTGCGGCGCTTTTGTGACACAAGAACGGCACTCCTATTTCTAAAAGCGGCTGATGTGTCGTGTGCAACATACATCTTTTACCCTCAAAATTTATATATGATTTAAACACTACAAATATGCTGACACAATTAACAAGCACTTAGAACCCGGTTATTATAGCACTTTAATGTAAGTATTCTTATCAAGTTCGTACTAAGAGAGCGGTGTAAGTTGGATATTTGAAACTATCAATTGTCCTAGGGTTTGTTTGATTGGAGGTTTCGATTGATATTCATTAACAGCTAAAACTTTCACAATTAAACAAACCTAAATTTAACAAGTAAACTAGTAGCAAGAATCAAGTAGCAAAGTATCAAGACTTAAAATAAATTAACTAAGACGTGCTCACTTATCTAATCCTGTCTATGCTTGGCTTGCCCCATTTTGCCTATTTTGGTATCTCATTAGTTGTAGAACTATTAAATGTTTAGCATCACTACCAAACCTCAAATCAAATGACACTCCGCGAATTCACATAAGCATTGTATCCTAAGATCGAGTTAAGCATGATTTGGTCATTAAGATTAAACTTGGGTTGAAATCACTTAGAACCCCCAACTATCGAAATCACTTAAGATAATCGGCAATACTATGTTGACTAGAGGTCAATTGAAAAAACTGGCCTAGATCAAGAACACAATCACTTGCAATTCCTAAGCTAGTTGTCTAGATCACCCAAGGTGTTGAAGTACACATTGATTCACTTATCAAATCACTAAGAGAGCTACACAACATATGTAATCAAAGTAAAGCCTAAAACAAACTCCTAGCAATGGATCTTTAGCTAACTCAGTAACACATGATCATGTAATTCATTCAAACAACATTATTCAATTGATTTGAGGCAAACACTAGCATTAGAGATTCATAGATAAGCAAACACAAGAGATTTAACCAATCGTGGCCAAAATCAAACTAATAATAAGCATAGAAATGTAAACAATCATCATCTTCAAGTTATTACAAGTAATCAATACAAAGTATGCGAATTAAAGTGAGGATTACAGCCCAAAATATAAAGAAGATGAAGATCTAAGCTAAACAATGATGGATCTTGAGCTAGCTTCCTTGAATCCACCTTTAAACACCAATGGATGATGAAATTAGGGTTTTGTGTGTGAAATTCAGACCCTAAGCAGCTGCTCTCTAAAGATACATATGAAAAATGACCTAATCTTGTTCCTTTTATAGTGCTAAAAATTTGGGCTGAAACAGCGACATGAGCGCAAATTTTGGCTCAGGAGCGGCACTTTTGGCTTTAATGAGGAGCGGCGCCTTTGATCAGGAACGCCGCTTTTGGTTCAAATCAGGGGCGACGCTTTTGTTGTAGGAGCGACGCTTTTGCTGGATAGGAGTGGCGCTTCTAGATATAGCAATGGCGCTTTTGCTCACTGGTGGAAAATGGAGCTGAAATGTGCATGAGAACGTCACTTTTGTAGTTGGTGCGGCGCTTTTGGCTCACAGGTGCGGCGCTCTTGAATGAGGAGCGGCGCTTTTGAAGCTGATTCTGCACTTTCCATTTTCTTAGCCACTTTTGCCCAAGATTTGGTCAATTTTACACCAAATCAAGTTCTTAGCCCCCAAATAACCATTTAGCTCAATAGCACACAAAATAGGCTCCAAGATAGTCATAAACCGAGCAAAGTTAGGTAGATATCGCGAGATAAAACATATATAAATGGAGCGATATCAAACCCCCTACATTTGAATCTTTGCTCGGCCTCAAGCAAACAATCGATAAATAAGCTTTGGAGATAGAGAACAAATAAGTGAATTGTGACGACCCGGGAATTTCTGACCAAATTTAAACTTAACCGCTATATGTTTCCGATACGATAAGCAAGGCTTGTAATGTCGAGTCTCAAAAAGTTTTGGAACTATGTTTATATATTCAATTGACCTTTTGACTGTGCCCAACGATTCACGAACAATTATATGTAAATAGTTATACTTATATAATTATATATATATATATATATATATATATATATATATATATATATATATATATATATATATATATATATATATATATATAATTGAAAACGTTAACAATGTATTAAGTGAATGATACCATACCTTAAACTTATTTGTTTCAATATCTATTTGATATATTTAATTTCAGAATTAAAATATAGTATCAAACAATTTAATTAACGGATATTTTTGTTATCAATTATCAATTATAATCATAAGTGCCTCTCATGACAACTATCATCACTACTTTAAATCAACCACTTGTAATTTAAAGAATCAAACTTAACAACTACATTCAAGTATCTTTCTTCTATATTGATTAGATCACATCTTTAACCACTATCTATATCAATTATCCATTCCCTATATATCTATATATCTATAACATACATGTATATACGACATACATCTAGATCACCTTTATTGTTTTAAGTTTTTTTTCTTTTTCTCCAAATTGAATCACCAAACTACATGTATCATTTTTACTAGTCAAACTCTACCAGCTGTTTTTGTTTCTTATTAGCATCACCACTTTGACTTTAAAAAATTTTACTTCTAACTTTACATATATACTTATGCATGTATCTACTTTATGTCTATTATGTGAACAACCAAACAAACATCATCAATCATATGGCATCACTTGATACTTTAACACAACAAACCCACTTAAATTATAAACAGCTCATTTATATTTCTTTCCAAGATAACAAGCATCCACTTTATATTTCTGTTCTTTTTCTTTCCTGCATCCTCCACACACCTTCACCATCAAATACCTATGAAACCATCATCAAATATTCATCTTTTACAATCGAATCCACTTGCAAGCCTGTTGTTGCCATTACTACTGCTATACTGTCCGATCATTTAAAATTGCTGCTGCACCCATTCTTTCCTATACGATCACAACAAAACACCATAATCAATAATCATAAACCTGCAAATATCACAGAACAAATACTGCTGCTATGTATGTGTTTCTTTCTTGTTGACAAAACCCCAAAACCCACTTATATAATCGATACCCTCACCACCATTTGGATCACTTGAGCAGGAAACATCGTAATCAAAACCCACTTCCTATGATTATCACTTACAACCATGGTTTCATTTGGTCATTGCTACTGCTATATACCTGTGTGTTCTGCAGCTATACAAACGTCCACAATCACCACTTTCTACAGCTCACCGAATGTTGTTCCTGGCCAAAAACACCCATCAACACCATCAACACAATGGCTGCTACATCATCATGCTGTTTTGTTATCCAATGTCTCTGGTTCGAACAATATCACCAAACCGCCATCCACTCATCCCTCCTAAAAGGTAATTCACGAATATTACAATTGCTTCCATTAACTATATAACAAATGATACCCCAAATAAGTATAAGATATTGCAGTGACAAAAACCAAATCAATTTGTTTCCACTCACAAACAACCTTATCCATATTTTCATTATGATGAGACCACAACTAAATCGATATGAGATAATCTCCAAACAAATTCCATAACCTTTTAACATGTGAAACAGTTAGTAAATTTTTAAACTAAGTAGACCTTAACTGATTAGCCATATATCAAACTAAAGTATAATTGTAAGAGAAATCAAAATCTATCATATAAGGTATATATATATCTGTGTTGACAGATCAAAAATTGGCTATTCTTGCTGATGAGTCAATTTAGACCATACTTGTGCATACGAAGTAGGTTCCATGAACATGTCACGACTCAAACAAAACCCTGCAAAACCAGCAATATCAGACCTATAAATCTCATGTTGCTGCTACATGTTGTTGCTTCTGTTTAGGGTTTCGTTCAATTGAACCTCCCAACCAAACGCCATCAGCACCTATTTTAAAAATACCACAGTGCATCATCACCATTTAAAACCCCACTATAATTACTGTTCATATTCGATTCAATTAAGAAATTACAGAAAAAGTATAGTAAGATGAATAAATTGGAACAATATTAAAAAAAAAAAAAAACCGATTACCTACATCACCAAATCAAGAATCGATTGATGATAAAGAAGAAAACCGAATATGACTTGAAAAAGGATGATGACAAATCAATGATCTGTGATTCATCAATAACGTCGATTGATCTGTAGATGATGAAGATAATCATCGATTAATCAGGCGAGGATGCTTTAATTTTTTTTTCTTTTCTTCTCTGCGAATGATCTTGGTTAATTCGATCTGTTTTGGGGGAAAGTCAACAAACGCATTCTTTTATTAGGTATTAGGTATACATATACGTATTAGTATTAGTATTAGTATTATTATTATTATTATTATTATTATTATTATTATTATTATTATTATTACAAATTTTAATGATGATATTATGATATTAATAAATAAGAAGTTAATATAATATGATTATGGAACAAATTTGATATAATTCTTAATTATAAATATATTTTTTTAGTATGATTATTATATATGTAAAATTTAATATAATTATGATAACTATATTATTATTATAATCATTTTTAACATTACTGTTATTTTTCTTTCATTATTATTTTAACATAAAAAGTTATTATTTTTAAACATTATTATGGTTATTATCATTAATTGTATTACTAATATTACTACTAGTATTATTATTATTATTACAACAATTATTCTTCATAAAAAAAAATATATAATTATTACTGGTAACATAAAAAAAAATAAATAACAAATATTACAAACAACCATGTTTTAATATATTAATTAATACATTATAACATTTATTAAATTATATATATACCTCATATATATATAATATGACCTATTATAAGTATTAATATAATTGTATATAAGAATATTAATATCAATACATAAAAATATATATACACTGTTTGATTACGATTATGTGTTTTAATATATATATGATAATATAGGTTCGTGAATCCGAGGCCAACCTAGTATTGTTTAGTTATTCAGTGTCGTTATATGTGAAAGGACCCGTCCTATTCCATCCGGACGAAGTCCATATTGATTATAAACGATTCACAACAGTTGATTACATCGCGAGGTACTTGACCTCTATATGATACATTTTACAAACATTGCATTCATTTTGAAAAGACAATCTTTCATTTCATCTAAAGTTGACGGACATGCATACCATTTCATAATATATCCAACTATAATTGACTTAATAATGATCTTAGATAAACTCAACTACTCGAATGCAACGTCGTTTGAAATATGTCATGAATGACTCCAAGTAATATCTTTAGAATGATCAAATGCACAGCGGAATATTTCTTTCGTACCTGAGAATAAACATGCTTTCAAGTGTCAACTAAAAGGTTGGTGAGTTCATTAGTTTAGCATAAATAATCATTTCATAATGTTAATAGACCACAAGATTTCATATTTCCATTTCTCATAAACATACGTCCCATGCATAGAGACAAAATATCATTATTATGGATTGAACACCTGGTAACCGACATTCACAATATGCATATAAGAATATCCCTATCATTCCGGGATTCTCCTTCGGACATGATATAAATTTCGAAGTACTAAAGCATCCGGTACTTTGGATGGGGCTTGTTGGGCCCGATAGATCTATCTTTAGAGTTCGCGTCAATTAGGGTGTCTGTTCCCTAATTCTTAGATTACCAGACTAAAAAGGGGCATATTCAGTTTAATAATCCAACCATAGAATGTAGTTTCGATTACTTGTGTCTATTTCGTAAAGCATTTATAAAAACAGCGCATGTATTCTCAGCCCAAAAATATAAAGGGTAAAAAGGCAAATGAAACTCACCTAATGTATTTTGTAGTAAAAATACATATGACTATATTGAACAATGCAGGGTTGGCCTCGGATTCACGAACCTATATCATTTGTATATATATTAATACATATAATCATAATCGAACAATTTTATATTCTATCTTAAATTATATATTATACTTATTTAGTTTGTGCATATATTCAGATTGTTTAATATTATATATATTTAGTTATATTAATATGTCCATATTTATATATATAATTGTTTAGTGTTAAAAAAAAATTCAATAGTTTGCTATATGTAAGTATTTATATAAATAATGTTAATATATTAGATGTATAGTTATATGGAATATCAATATAATTATATTATATGTAATAAGTGTATTTTTTGGTATAAAAATATTTATCTGTAACAAAATTGGTAGTTTTGATGATAATGATTTACTATTAATAATAACTTTCTTAATATCGATAATACTAATAATAATATTGATAATGCTTAATGATGTTACATAATAGCAAAATGATAATCATGATATTACTAATATCAAATAATAAAAATTTATTTTTACTACTTATTTTAGTGATATTAATAATAATAATAATCATAATACTATTATTAATAACAATAACCATAATAATCAAAACAATAATAATCATATTAATAATAACAATAATAATATTTAATATTAATAAGTAATGATAAATAAATATATAAAGACTACCTCAAAATAGGAAAAAGATAAACTGTCCACGACGGGACTCGAACCCGCGACCTCACATTAATCTGACACCACCCCACACCATTGCTCTACCCCAATTTTTCTTATTATAATCTCAGCCCAATATTATTTAACCCATCTCTCGACCCAAGTAGCAATTGATTTAATTACTCGGCCCAACAGCAAGCACAAGCCCAAAAGCTTCTCTTGATAATAAATAAAAAAAATGATGCGTGGCCTTGGTTCGAACTCAGGACCTCTCATTCCCCACCAATACCCTAAACCATTCAACCATTCATGATTTTCTGAGATCATAAGAAATTTAATTTACTTAATCCCTCTATTGTCTGTTTCCATTTCTTCTCCTTATTTACAAAACCCAGAACTATTCCTCAACATCTAAAATCATCATCTTATTAAACTACTTATCATCATGGATCTTCATCTCCCATCATCATATTATCACTGCTCATCATCAACATAATACACAACCATCATCATCATCATAATATTCGTGATTCTCACAATCATTCTTCGTAATTCATCATCATCTTCATCAATCATTTCGTCATTGTAGCAGCAGAACTATCACAGCAATATCATCGACATCATTTGACTTCATAACTCACCATCGTCTTTTTTTTTTTCGCATGGTGGTCATCATCTTCACCGTACCCCAACATCATCATAGTCATCACATCATCATCATCTTTAACATCCTTATACTTTGGTTAACAACATCACTATATCATCATCATCATCATCATTATCACAATATTATGTTATCTAAATTTTTCCTTTTATCATCTTTATCATAGTTGCCTCTCATCATCATGACGTCACGTTGTTATCATCATATCTTCACGAATTATCACGTTTGATAACAACCGTTTATCATCTTCTACGCTTACAATAGGAATTGAAACATGGAATGAAAGAAGAAAAGAAAAAAAAAATATAACATAATCGTCGCTAGCTGCAGTCGAAGAGAAAAATAAATAAATTATCAAAACGAATGTGCAGAAGCCCGACGGTGATGGTGACTCTTGGTGATGGTAGTCGATGGTGGTGATTTAGGGTGGTATACGGTGAAGGTTCACGGTGGGGAGAGTGGCCGTGAGGTGATGGGTTTCATAATTAATGTGTTGGTTATTTTAGATGGTGGTTCATAGTGGTTGAGCTGTGGTGGGGATCTTGTTCATGTCGATAGAAAACAACAACAATTACAATGGAAATTGAAATTCTCTAATGGCTTTGGTTGGTGATTGTTCATGATACAAAAAAAATATATGTAAGGTGGAAGTTGTAAGGTGGCAAGGGTGGTGTGGCGGTGGCCGGCGGTTGCAGTGATGGTGACAACCGCTAGTACAATGGCAGGGATCAGATTAAAGTGGTTGGTGAATGTTTTCTATGTATATACATATCATGCGATATATATGCATAGAATTATATATATATATATATATATATATATATATATATATATATATATATATATATATAATTAGGTAACAATATTTAATATATATAGTATATAATAATAATAATATTATTATAATATAATAAAATTCTATCATGTGAAAAAGGGTGGAGCAGTACTCAAATAGCAAAGCCATCGGGAGATTTGGCTTCTTCTACCGACGATTTTCACGGAGCGTGTCCATTGCTAAACAGTTAACGTATAAAAGTGTTCCTAAAAGTCTCAAATTTTTAGCTTAAATATATTTAATTATTTCAATCATTAACTGTTCAAAACCTGATCAAAAAGGTTCTATAATTATTCATTTTCTGTTCCAATTAATATGTACGGACTGCTAATATTTAAACTTAAAAGATAAAAATATTTTTAACAAATCTAAAATCTTCGTAATCAATTTACAGTCCAACTTTTATTTCAACCCTTCATGAATATGTACTATGTCTACATTAAATTAAACAAAACGTCAACCGAGTGTTACTGACGTTTACTAATTAAGCTCGAAATCATTTATTTTTAATATATTCTCTTTCTATATATAAACAGTTTTAAAATAGCAAGTTTATTACTAAAAAAAATATATTATATATTTTTTAAACAAATATAACTTTATATATTTACCAGTAATATTTATATACATAATTATATATATCCATATATTTATAAATATAGTTTTCATTACAATGCGTATTATTTTACATATTCATTTCCAACAACTAATCATATATTATTTCAAATAATATTTCAAATTATTATAAATATACATATATTTAAATATATATGTATCTATTTACAAATAGTTGTTCGTGAATCGTCGAGAACGGTCGAAAGTCAAATGTATATATGAAACAGTTCAAAATTTTGAGACTCAGTTTAATAGACTTTGCTTATCTTGTTGAAATCATAGAAAGATTAAGTTTAAATTTGGTCGGAAATTCCCGGGTCATCACAGTACCTACCCGTTAAAGAAATTTCGTCCCGAAATTTGAGTGAGGTGGTCATGGCTAACAGTAAAAATGTTTTCATGACGAATATGAGTTGATAAATTGAGTTTTATCATTATTGACAAATATGGATAAAAATAACTCAATTATTCGAAGAGTACGAATGAAGCTATCACTAAAGAGTGAAATAGGAAAGTAAAGATTTATCTTAACTTTTGACAGAGTCAGGGTTGAATTCTGAAATTCAAGGGATTTAAAGAAAATCTTCAAAATCTAAAAGATTTGATTCTTCGGCGAGGAAGGAAATTAAGATCTCTATAATTAAATACGGTGATCTGCCTCGATTACTCTGTCTGATATTTCCACCATAAATTAAGCTCTTCCGTTCCATTATTCTCACCATTTCTATATTTTCCTTCTTAGTTCATACATCTAAAAGATTGTGAACATGCTTAATCCAGTTCTAATCCTTGATATTTTTCTAATTATCATTTCTGTCATCATTCTTTCCAATCTTCCATCAGAAGAATCTGTTTACTTCTACTATTACCTTGGGGTGATACTATTTTTAATTATACAGTGTCTTTATATTGCTATCCGTAATAATATCCACGGTTTGTAATTTCGGTGTTGTCATTGGGCTTTATATTTTCTCTTATATTTTGGATCTCTTTGCCTTTTTATTATCCTCTCGACCTCTAGTAAAGTGAGCAACGGTCCAGAATTCATAGATATGAATTTTGAAATGAACATAATTAATGTTCTAAGAAAGAAATGGTAATAGTACGATCTTGATTCGTCAAATTACCAGAATATCTGGGAAAGATAGAACTATCAAGAAAATATGTTCTTGATATGTTTATATATCAGATAAAATGTAAGAGTCGTGTAACATGGCACATGATGATGTTATAATCTGTGAATCATCATGTCCCATTTAGAAACTCAGCATGACTTACTGTAATATAATCACGTTGATCAAGTGTCATTATATTATACTAATTCATGCATCAATTCCCAACATTACTTCAATAACATTCCTATTTTAAGCTCGAAATTTTATAGAATATAGAAACTAACAGTTTTTATATGATGTAACACTGATAGCACGATGAGATTAATGATTTCAGATAAGAACAGATATGAAAATATCTTCAGAAATATGGAGGATATTTATAATGAAAGGTACGATGATAACTTGAAATTTCTAATATCGATGGATGATGAAGAAGATTTATCAGTAAGGGTTTAGATTCGGAAGCAAGGTACTTGCTAAAGATTTTATCAGAAACAGAATCATCAGATTCTTTAAATACAGAGTTTGGTCCTTGTATTTGTCCTTGGTCTTCTTCGTGGTTAGCTCAATCCGTTTTCCAGTTCCAACTTTTCTGAGCTTTTCCAACATACTATTCTTTATCATCAAACTTCCGATGATTAAGGTTGTTTACGGTGGTCTATGGTTTCTGCTTCTTCATTCAACTTTTTCAACATTCATAGTATTGATTTGTGACTAAGAGTTTTTCAGAAGTTCAGAATGAGAGATTATAATTCTAAGAAATAAATGTCATACGTATAACTGTTGATGTAGATATGATGTGAGTTTTCAAAGTACTGATTGTTGATTCCCGGTAATTGGTATGGCAGTTCTCGTTACAAGATGCGGATGAGTATATGATAGGGTTTCAATGAATAAATATAATGATTTGTCAGAGAGATTTAAGCCAAGAAGCCACGAAGTTGCTGGTACGTCTGCTGGTAATATGGTGGAATATAAAAGAATTCTCCGGTATCAAAAGGGTAATCGTATATATATCAGGATTATAGTAAGGCTACTTCGAATGAAAAGTTGAAGTTGACTTGCTGGAGCTGTGACAAAATTGGCTACTTTGAAAAGGGATCGCAAAGTTATTTTTGCTAATAACTGCCAAAGGTTCTGACGCGGCTACGTGTTAAACTTTTACTCAGTTGCCGAGAGTTTCTCAGGTGCATAACTATATGCATAAATCTTTCCTTCCGTAGATGAAGTGGGGTTGGTTCATCCTCTCGATTGAGGTGTTTTCAAGAATCATGAAAGGTTTGAACGCAGAATGTAATCGTGAAGATACAAATGAGGTTTAAGACGAAATCAAGTGGCAAACTTAAAGAATTGTTTAGTTTCATATGTTATAGTCAATATTTTAATTCATTTTAATTGTCCAATGTTGATAGTCCACAGTTACTAGTCCACAGTTAGCATTTCAATAATTCATATATAATATTCGAATTAATTAATACGTGTCGTGACCCGTATACGTCTCAGACTCGATCACAACTCAAACTATATATATTATTGTAGAATCAACCTCAACCCTGTATAGAGAACTCGATCATTACTGCATATAGAGTGTCTATGGTGATTCCAAATAATATATATAGATGCGTCGATATGATATGTCAAAACCTTGTATACGTGTCCCGATATTTAAAGTACGTAAAATAAATAACAGAAATTTAATAACGATAAATAAAATTACAAGAATTAAATTGCGATAAAATAAATTGCGATAAATAAAATGTAATACGGAATTAACAGTTAGCTAGGAACAGTTAGCTAGGATCTTGTTAGCGTGGATTCTTAACAAAATTTCATATTGTTAATTAGTCTGTTTCTAATCAATTTTTATTGTGTCCATTTTTTTTTCTTCATTATGCCACTTGTTGGATTCTGATATGTCAAAATCCTAATATGAAATTGAATTTGAATGAAAATAGTTATTCTTTGGTGAACGGATACGTATATCGGTGGATGTAAGTAGGATAGTATATGACTGTTGAAACAGATTCGAAGAACGTACAATGTAACTTATTAATGTGAAATTTAAATATTCCTCGGGTATTACCTACCCGTTAAAATATTTTCACCATTAACAGTTTGTACAAGAGAATTTTTAATTATAATCTTTATGAAAACATATATACATATATATTTTCTTCAGATGTATTCATAGATTTAATGAGTTAATATAATATTAAACTCATTTGCTTTTCGGTTGGAACTAGAATAAATAATCTCTAAAACTTTAGAGATTACATGTTCGCCATGTCGAACGAAGATAAATGAGGTAGAACGATACGTAGAACGAAGATCATACTCAAAGTACAGATGATGATATTGATGCATGGATTGTTGATGGTACTGGTGCTGTTATTGATGGTACTGTTGGTGCCGGTGATGTTGTTGAAGCTGGTACATTTTGCACCATATTCCCCGAATTGATTATTCGAGCACGAAGTTCGTTGACTTATTACTCCAGGATGATTGTCGATCGGAACGAGCGGATGAATAAGGTTCGGAGTTGTGGATAGAATATAATCTTGTCGAGTTACCCTGGAAATGAGACTGAAAATGGTGTCTCGAACAGGTTTGCCGGTAAACGCTTCAAGTTCATTGTGAGGTGAATTCGGTTGGTGGAAGGGATTGCCTTCTGCGCGTTTCCATTAATTAAATCGACTACGAACCCATCAAATGAATTGATAATGGCTGATTGGTTGATTCATGCCGATGACGCTGTTTTCGGAGTTTAGGTGAACATCTATGTCGGAATAGCTGTCGGAATAACTATCGGAATAGCTATCAGAATCTGAGGGACTCGAACTGGTTGCAGGATTCATTTTGTACGATCAGATGAAGGATTTTCGATAAGAAATAGATTATAGGATGTAGATTAGTACCCTGCAATACATAATTTACATATGCATATATAATACTAAAATCTCATAAGTTACGGAGGAATCTACGGAAGCTGTCAGGCAAATATAACAATAGCAGATACGCTAAGATATGAATTACCAGATACGCTAAGATATGAATTAGCAGATACGCTATTTTATGAATTAGCAGATACGCTATTTATGCAGTCAATGCAATAAGATGTGTCTAGACTAAGAATAATAAGCAGGTAATTTACTAAGGATGATAAGCAAATGATTTCTGAAAAAAATGATAAGCAAAACTTTTGACATGCAGACACGGTCGAAGTCCAGACTCACTAATGCATCCTAACGACTTATTAGTTAGACACACTAATGCAGACATGGTTCGCTAAGACCACCGCTCTGATACCAACTGAAAGGACCCGTCCTAATCCATCCGGACGAAGTCCATATTGATTATAAACGATTCACAACAGTTGATTACATCGCGAGGTACTTGACCTCTATATGATACATTTTACAAACATTGCATTCGTTTTGAAAAGACAATCTTTCATTTCATCTAAAGTTGACGGACATGCATACCATTTCATAATATATCCAACTATAATTGACTTAATAATGATCTTAGATAAACTCAACTACTCGAATGCAACGTCGTTTGAAATATGTCATGAATGACTCCAAGTAATATCTTTAGAATGATCAAATGCACAGCGGAATATTTCTTTCGTACCTGAGAATAAACATGCTTTCAAGTGTTAACCAAAAGGTTGGTGAGTTCATTAGTTTAGCATAAATAATCATTTCATAATGTTAATAGACCACAAGATTTCATATTTCCATTTCTCATAAACATACGTCCCATGCATAGAGACAAAATATCATTCGTATGGATTGAACACCTGGTAACCGACATTCACAATATGCATATAAGAATATCCCTATCATTCCGGGATCCTCCTTCGGACATGATATAAATTTCGAAGTACAAAAGCATCCGGTACTTTGGATGGGGCTTGTTGGGCCCGATAGATCTATGTTTAGAGTTCGCGTCAATTAGGGTGTATGTTCCCTAATTCTTAGATTACCAGACTAAAAAGGGGCATATTCGGTTTAATAATCCAACCATAGAATGTAGTTTCGATTACTTGTGTCTATTTCGTAAAGCATTTATAAAAACAGCGCATGTATTCTCAGCCCAAAAATATAAAGGGTAAAAAGGCAAATGAAACTCACCTAATGTATTTTGTAGTAAAAATACATATGACTATATTGAACAATGCAGGGTTGGCCTCGGATTCACGGACCTATATCATTTGTATATATATTAATACATATAATCATAATCGAACAATTTTATATTCTATCTTAAATTATATATTGTACTTATTTAGTTTGTGCATATATTCAGATTGTTTAATATTATATATATTTAGTTATATTAATATGTCCATAGTTATATATATAATTGTTTAGTGTTTAAAAAAAATCAGTAGTTTGCTATATGTAAGTATTTATATAAATAATGTTAATATATTAGATGTATAGTTATATGGAATATCAATATAATTATATTATATGTAATAAGTGTATTTTTTGGTATAAAAATATTTATCTGTAACAAAATTGGTAGTTTTGATGATAATGATTTACTATTAATAATAACTTTCTTAATATCGATAATACTAATAATAATATTGATAATGATTAATGATGTTACATAATAGCAAAATGATAATCATGATATTACTAATATCAAATAATAAAAATTTATTTTTACTACTTATTTTAGTGATATTAATAATAATAATAATCATAATACTATTATTAATAACAATAACCATAATAATCAAAACAATAATAATCATATTAATAATAACAATAATAATATTTAATATTAATAAGTAATGATAAATAAATATATAAAGACTACCTCAAAATAGGAAAAAGATAAACTGTCCACGACGGGACTCGAACCCGCGACCTCACATTAATCTGACACCACCCCACACCATTGCTCTACCCCAATTTTTCTTATTATAATCTCAGCCCAATATTATTTAACCCATCTCTCGGCCCAAGTAGCAATTGATTTAATTACTCGGCCCAACAGCAAGCACAAGCCCAAAAGCTTCTCTTGATAATAAATAAAAAAAATGATGCAGTGGCCTTGGTTCGAACTCAGGACCTCTCGTTCCCCACCAATACCCTAAACCATTCAACCATTCGTGATTTTCTGAGATCATACGAAATTTAATTTACTTAATCCCTCTATTGTCTGTTTCCATGTCTTCTCCTTATTTACAAAACCCAGAACTATTCCTCAACATCTAAAATCATCATCTTATTAAACTACTTATCATCATGGATCTTCATCTCCCATCATCATATTATCACTGCTCATCATCAACATAATACACAACCATCATCATCATCATCATAAGATTCGTGATTCTCACAATCATTCTTCGTAATTCATCATCATCTTCATCAATCATTTCGTCATTGTAGCAGCAGAACTATCACAGCAATATCATCGACATCATTTGACTTCATAACTCACCATCGTCTTTTTTTTTTCGCATGGTGGTCATCATCTTCACCGTACCCCAACATCATCATAGTCATCACATCATCATCATCTTTAACATCCTTTTACTTTGGTTAACAACATCACTATATCATCATCATCATCGTTATCACAATATTATGTTATCTAAATTTTTCCTTTTATCATCGTTATCATAGTTGCCTCTCATCATCATGACGTCACGTTGTTATCATCATATCTTCACGAATTATCACGTTTGATAACAACCGTTTATCATCTTCTACGCTTACAATAGGAATTGAAACATGGAATGAAAGAAGAAAAGAAAAAAAATAAATTATCAAAACGAATGTGCAGAAGCCCGACGGTGATGGTGACTCTTGGTGATGGTAGTCGATGGTGGTGATTTAGGGTGGTATACGGTGAAGGTTCACGGTGGGGAGAGTGGCCGTGAGGTGATGGGTTTCATAATTAATGTGTTGGTTATTTTAGATGGTGGTTCATAGTGGTTGAGCTGTGGTGGGGATCTTGTTCATGTCGATAGAAAACAACAACAATTACAATGGAAATTGAAATTCTCTAATGGCTTTGGTTGGTGATTGTTCATGATACAAAAAAAATATATGTAAGGTGGAAGTTGTAAGGTGGCAAGGGTGGTGTGGCGGTGGCCGGCGGTTGCAGTGATGGTGACAACCGCTAGTACAATGGCAGGGATCAGATTAAAGTGGTTGGTGAATGTTTTCTATGTATATACATATCATGCGATATATATGCATAGAATTATATATATATATATTATTAGGTAACAATATTTAATATATATAGAATATAATAATAATAATAATATTATAATACAATAAAAGTCTATCATGTGAAAAAGGGTGGAGCAGTACTCAAATAGCAAAGCCATCGGGAGATTTGGCTTCTTCTACTGACGATTTTCACGGAGCGTGTCCATTTCGAAACAGTTAACGTATAAAAGTGTTCCTAAAAGTCTCAAATTTTTAGCTTAAATATATTTAATTATTTCAATCATTAACTGTTCAAAACCTGATCAAAAAGGTTCTATAATTCTTCATTTTCTGTTCCAATTAATATGTACGGACTGCTAATATTTAAACTTAAAAGATAAAAATATTTTTAACAAATCTAAAATCTTCGTAATCAATTTACCGTCCAACTTTTATTTCAACCCTTCATGAATATGTACTATCTCTACATTAAATCAAACAAAACGTCAACCGAGTGTTACTGACGTTTACTAATTAAGCTCGAAATCATTTATTTTTAATATATTCTCTTTCTATATATAAACAGTTTTAAAATAGCAAGTTTATTACTAAAAAAAATATATTATATATTTTTTAAACAAATATAACTTTATATATTTACCAGTAATATTTATATACATAATTATATATATCCATATATTTATAAATATAGTTTTCATTACAATGCGTATTATTTTACATATTCATTTCCAACAACTAATCATATATTATTTCAAATAATATTTCAAATTATTATAAATATACATATATTTAAATATATATGTATCTATTTACAAATAGTTGTTCGTGAATCGTCGAGAACGGTCGAAAGTCAAATGTATATATGAAACAGTTCAAAATTTTGAGACTCAGTTTAATAGACTTTGCTTATCTTGTTGAAATCATATAAAGATTAAGTTTAAATTTGGTCGGAAATTCCCGGGTCATCACAATATGTATTTTTACTACAAAATACATTAGGTGAGTTTCATTAATCCCTTTTTAAAGGCTTTTGCAATATATATTTTTGGGCTGAGAATACATGCACAATTTTTATAAATGTTTTACGAAATAGACACAAGTAATCGAAACTACATTATATGGTTGAATTATCGAAATCGAATATGCCCCTTTTTATTAAGTCTGGTAATCTAAGAATTAGGGAACAGACACTCTAATTGACGCGAACTCTAAAGATAAATCTATCGGGCCCAACAAGCCCCATCCAAAGTACCGGATGCTTTAGTACTTCGAAATTTATATCATGTCCGAAGGAGGATCCCGGAATGATGGGGATATTCTTATATGCATATTGTGAATGTCGGTTACCAGGTGTTCAATCCATATGAATGATATTTTATCTCAATGCATGGGACGTATGTTTATGAGAAATGGAATTATGAAATCTTGTGGTCTATTAAAATTAAGAAATGATTATTTATGTTAAACTAATGAACTCACCAACCTTTTGGTTGACACTTTAAAGCATGTTTATTCTCAGGTACGAAAGAAATCTTTCGCTGTGTAATTGCTCATTTTAAAGATATTACTTGGAGTCATTCATGACATATTTCAAAAGACGTTGCATTCGAGTCATTGAGATCATCAAGATTATTATTAAATCAGTTATAGTTAGATATATTATAAAATGGTATGCATTCCGTCAACTTTCGTTGTAATGAAAGATTGTCTTTTCAAAAACGAATGCAATATTTGTAAAATGTATCATATAGAGGTCAAATACCTCGCGATGTAATCAACTGTTGTGAATCGTTTATAATCAATATAGACTTCGTCCGGATGGATTAGGACGGGTCCCTTCAGTTGGTATCAGAGCGGTGGTCTTAGTGAACCAGGTCTACATTAGTGTGTCTAACTGATAAGTCGTTAGGATGCATTAGTGAGTCTGGACTTCGACCGTGTCTGCATGTCAAAAGTTTTGCTTATCATTTTTGTCAAAAATCATTTGTTTATCATCCTTAGTAAATTACATGCTTATTATTCTTAGTCTAGACACATCTTATTGCATTGACTGCATGAATAGTGTATAGACAAAATTCATATCTTAGCGTATCTACTAATTCATATCTTAGCGTATCTGCTAATTCATATCTTAGCGTATCTGTTATTGTTATCTTTACCTGACAGCTTCCGTAGATTCCTCCGTAATTTATGAGATTTTAGTATTACTTATGCATATGTAAATTATGTATTGCAGGATACTAATATACATCCTATAATCTATTTCTTATAAAAAATCCTTCATCTGATCGTACGAGATGAATCCTTCAACTTGTTCGAGTCCCTCGGATTTCGACAGCTATTTCGATAGTTATCCCGACAGTTATTCCGAATGGATAGTCATCTAAGCTCCGGAAGCAACGTCAGCAGAATGAATCAACCAATCATCCATCCCCAATTCATCTGATGGATTCGTAGTCGACTTAATCAATGGAGACGCGCAGAAAGCGATCCCTTCCACTAACCGAATTCACCTTTTGGCGAATAACCTGAAGCACTTACCGGCGAACTAGTCCGAAACACCATTTTCACCCTCATTTCCTGAATAACTCGACATGATTATATTCTATCTAATATTCTAAACCTTATTCATTCACTCGTTCCAATCGACAATCATCCCGAAATAATGGAAGAAGTCAACAAACTTCGCACTCGAATAATCAATCTGGAAAACGTGGTGCAAAACCTACCAGCTTTAGCAACATCACCGGCACCAACAATACTACCAACATCAACACCAGTACCACCAACAACCCAAGTTTTAACATCACATGCCTCAACATCTCATTCTCTACCTCGAGAATAATCAACATTCTACAAGACGTTCTACATCATTTATTTTCGTTCAACATGATGGTTATGTAACCTCTAATGTTTTAGAGATTATGTACTCTAGTCCTAAACGTAAACCAAATGAGTTTAATATCATATTAACTCATTAAATCCATGATTACATCTGAAGAAAGTATATACGTATATATGTTTTCATAAAGATTGTAATTAAAAGTTCTTTCGTACAAACTGTTAATGGTGAAAATATTTTAACGGGTAGGTAATACTCGAGGAATATTCAGATTTCACATTAATAAGTTACACTGTACATTCTTCGAAGCTGATTCAACAGTCGTTTACTATCCTACTTACGTCCACCGATATACAAATCCGTTCACCGCAGAATAACCAGTTTCATTTAATTTCATATTTGGATTTTTATTTATCAAAAATCAAGTGGCATAATGAAGGAAACATTTGACAAAATAAAATCTGTTAGAAACAAACAAATTAGCTATTAGAAATTTTGTTAAGAATCCACGCTAACTGTTCCTAGCTAATTGTTCCCAGCTAACTAATTACACTTTATTTATCGCAATTTAATTATCGCAATTTACATTCTCGCAATTTTATTTATCGTCATTGAATTTCTGTTATTTACTTTACGCATTTTATTTATCGTCATTTATTTTCGGTTATTTATTTTACGCACTTTAAATATCGGGACACGTATACAAGGTTTTGACATATCATATCGACGCATCTATATATATTATTTGGAATAACCATAGACACTCTATATGTAGCAATGATTGAGTTCTCTATACAGGGTTGAGGTTGATTCTATAATAATATATATACTTTGAGTTGTGATCGAGTCTGAGACGTATACGGGTCACGATACATATCAATTAATTCGAATATTATAAATTAAACTATATATGAATTATTGGACTGTCAACTGTGGACTATCGACTGTGGACTAAGAACATTGGACAATCAAATTGAATTAAAATATTGATCATAACATATGAAACTAAACAATTCTTCAAGTTTGCCACTTGATTTCATCTTAAACCTTATTTGTATCTTAACGATTACAATATGCGTTCAAACCTTTCATAATTCTTGAAAATACCTCAACCGAGAGGATGAACTAACCGCACTTCATCTACGAAAGAAGAGATTGACGTATATAGTTATGCACCTGAAAAACTCTCGAAAACTAAGTAAACGTTTAACGCGTAGTTGTGTTAATTCCTTTAGCATTACTATTACCGAAAATAACTTTGCAATCTCTTTCCAAATTAGCCAATTTTGTCACATCTCCAGCAATTCAACTTCAACTTTTCAATTGGACTAGCCTTATTATAACCTTGATATATATGCGTGCTCTTTTATTGTTACCGGGAAACCTTTCATACTCCACCATATTACCAGCAGATGTACCAGCAACCTCGTCGCTCTTTGGTTTAAATCTCTCCGACAAATCACTATAATTATCTATTGAAGTCTCATCATGTACTCATCCGTATCTTGTAACAAGAATTGCCATACCAATTACCGGGAATCAGCAAAATCTGTATTTTGAGTCTCGCAACATTTTCACATCAACAGTTATATGTATCCATATAACATTTATCTCTTAGAACTATGATCTTCCATTCTGAAATCCTGAAAAGCACCCAATCTGCGAATTAATACTCTGGATTTTGAAAAGTTGAATGAAGCAACAAAAACTGTAAACGACCTCAACAGCCAAAGGTTGATGATAAAGAATTATATGTTGGCAAAGCTTGGAAAAAGTTTGAAACTGAAAAACTGATTGAGCAAACTACGAAGGAGTCTCTGAACAAAACACAAGGACTAAACTTGTACATTAAGAATCGTGATGATTCTGTTTCTGATGAAATCTTTAGCAAATATCTTTCTTCTGACTCCAAACTCTGGCGGACAAATATTCTTCACCATCCTTCGATATTAGAAATTCCGAGATATCATCGTATCTTTCATTATAAATATCCTCCATATTTCTGAAGATAATTTCATAACTATTCTTATCTGAAATCATTAATCTCTTCGTGCTATCAGTGTTACATCATATAGAAACTGTTAGTTTCTATATTCTGTAAACTTTCGAACTTAAAATATGAATGTTATTGAAGTAATGTTGGGAACTGATGCATGAGTTAGTATAATATAATGATACTTGATCAACGTGATTATATTACAGTAAGTCATGCTGAGTTTCTAATGGAATGTGATGATTCACAGTACCACCATCATGCGCCATGTTACATAACTTTATCATTTTGCTTAACTTTTGGAACATATCAAGAAAGTATATTCTTGATAGTTCTATTCTCAGCGATTCTGGTAACTTGACAAATCAAATCGTGCTATTACGTTCTTTCCTGTTCAGAACATTAGGATCATTTGAAACTCCATACTTACGAATTCTGGACCATTACAAGAGATGCCAAATCGCAAGAAGAAGAAACGAAGGGACAAAGCTCCAAAATAGAAATTGGAGTATATATCGCAGCAAATTAGGAGGGAGTATTAATTGTGGATGACAAGGATTATAAAAGACAGAAAGTGGAACTTCAAAATATAAAGGAAAATATAAAGTCCGAAAACAACACATAAATTACAAACCGTGTATATCAATGTTTATCACAACATAAAGACACGGGAGAATTATAAGTACTATAACCCCAAGGGCAAAGTAAAAGTAAGCAGATTCCTCTGGTGGAAGTTGAAAAAAGAGAATAATTGTTGCGATAGTAAGGATAAGGACAAAGATTAGAACTGAATTGAGCATTTTCATAATCTTTTGAATTTGAGAATTGAGTATAAAATTGGTGAAAATTAATGGAACGGAAAAGGTAAATTTATAATAGAAATATCAGACAGAGTAATCAAGGCAGGTCACCGTATTTAATTATAGAGATCTTAAGTTCCTTACTCGCCGATGAATCAAATCTTTTA